>NC_092339.1:193038888-193353611 GCF_046630445.1 Rutidosis leptorrhynchoides
CTAACAACAATCACCATCACATTAACTTCTGCTGTTATGCTTTTAGTTTATTCGAAACCCAACCCCAAACTGAATCCCAATTTATTCTCGTGTTCAGAACTGCTACTTGAGATTATGATAAATAATTTAAAACGCGAATAATAATAATTAGTTGATGGATGTGAATATGTGATATTTATATTGCAAGTGGGACTAGTAAGGGCCGACCAAATGAACTAAATAGAGGCGTATCATTTTTTTTATAAAGCTTATGATTTATCAAACCCCACTTCCAGCTATTATTTCCATAAAGCTTATGATTTATCAAATCCCACTTGATAAAAACTTTTGAGCTGTTGTATTTTAGTTGGAATTCCCATTTGAGCCATGCGTTATTTTTTCTTCTTTTGGGACGTGATTGGAAATGGTTTCTATCGGGCCATTAACTACAATTGGGCCATAAATTGCTAGTTGGTCCATGACTTGAAAATCCTATTTTTGCTGTTACAACCTTTTTTTTGTTGTTGTTGTGATTGATTCAAACGGGAGATGAAACAAAAAGATGTTGGTGACCAACGGTTAAGACGATTACGATAATGATAATGGCGAGATTTAAAAACTAGTAATGATGGTGAGGTCGATCGTTGGCAAGGATACAGTTAATACTTATCTGCGATATAAGTGAAAATGAATTGGGTTCGAATACGTTTGAGTTATTATGAAGAAGATAATAATATAGGCTATGATTAGGTGATGATGCAGAACTGAAGACGATTATTATGGTATGATGATGATCTGTAAGAAAACGTTGATGATAGGAATGTCACGTGAATGAGGATGATAATGATAGCGATTAGATGATGATGATGATGAATAGTTCTAGGTTTTGTATTTTTGAAGATGAAGAAGAAAACTGGAAGATAGTATATAAGTTTAATCAGGGGTTTTAAAACAGAAATGAATTTACAGAGGGATGGTTAAGGAGGTTGGTGTTAAACCGAGAGGTCACTAGTTCGAATCTAGGCCATGACATATTTTTTGTAATAAACAACAAAGCTGCTGTTAGGTTTGGGTTGCTGCTGGGCAAATAATTAAAACTGAGGATAAATTCAAAAACAAACGATTGCTTCAGTGGTTTGGAAGGTTGTTGGTGAAACGAGAGGTCGCGAGTTCGAGCCCGGTGCAGGGCATTTTTTTAGGAAAAGCTTTTAAGAGGTATACACTCTTATTTTTATTTTTATTACTAATATTATTATTATTATTATTATTATTAACTTTGTTATGTTAATTATTAATATTAATACTATGATTATTATTATTATTATCATTATTAATTTTATTAATTTTAACATTATTATTATTATTATTATTATTATTATTATTATTATTATTATTATTATTATCATTATTATTATTATCATAACATTTTTTTATAAAAATTATCATTTTTATTATTATAACTATCATTATTATTTTTATTTGAATTGACATTATTGATATCATTATTATTATCATTATAAAGAAACTACAACTTTTTAATTATTAGTATTAGTATTATTTTACCAAATAACAATTAGTACATAACACTATATTTAAAACATATAACATATTATTTATTAAAATAACAAGTATATTACTAAAAATATAAATTCATTCGATTACAATCATATGTGTTAATATATATATATATATATATATATATATATATATATATATATATATATATATATATATATATATATATATATATATATATATATATATATATATATATATATATATATATATATATATATATATATATATATATATATATATATAAACAATATAGGTTCGTGAATCCGAGGCCAACCTTACACTTGTTCATTGATATTATATGTATTTTTACTACAAAATATAGTATGGTGAGTTTCATTATTCCCTTTTTATATACATTTTGGGCTGAGAATACATGCAAATGCTTTATTAACTGTTTTACAATATTTATATGCGCGAGTTTCATTATTCCCTTTTTATATACATTTTAGGCTGAGAATACATGCAAATGCTTTATTAACTGTTTTACAATATTTATATGCGTGAGTTTCATTATTCCCTTTTTAAATACTTTTGCAATATATATTTTTGGGACTGAGAATACATGCGCTGTTTTTATAACTGTTTTACGAAATAGACACAAGTAATCGAAATTACGTTCTATGGTTGAATGATCGAAACTGAATATGCCCCTTTTAGTATGGTAATCTAAGAATTAGGGAACAGACACCCTAATTGACGCGAATCCTAAAGATAGATCTATCGGCCCCAACAAGCCCCATCTAAAGTACCGGATGCATTAGTACTTCGAAATTTATATCATTTCCGAAGGAGGATCCCGGAATCATGGGGATATTCTTATATGTGTATTCTGAATGTCGGTTACCAGGTGTTCAATCCATATGATTGATATTTTGTCTCTATGCATGGGACGTATATTTATGAGAAATGAAATCTTGTGGTCTATTAAAATGATGGAAATGAAATGATTACTATAAACTAATGAAATCACCAACCTTTTGGTTGACACTTTAAAGTATGTTTATTCTCAGGTTTGAAAGAAATCTTTCGCTGTGCATTAGCTCATTTTAAAGATATTACCTGGAGTCATTCATGACATATTTCAAAAGACGTTGCATTCGAGTCATTGAAGTTCATTAGAGATTATTATTAAGTAAATGACAGATTAGGTCATTTATAGTGGATATTATGAATTGGTATGCATACCTGTCAACTTTCGATGAAATGAAAGGTTGTCTTTTAAAAATGAATGCAATGTTTGTAAAATATATCATATAGAGGTCAAATACCTCGTGATGTAATCATATGTAATGTTCTCGTCCATATGAATTTGGTCGGGGCATCACACAGTTTTTGGATAAAATTCAGTAACTGGTCCTTCTTTCAAAGAAGCCCAAATGTACTTTGACTTCTGACCCTTGTATTCTATGTATTGAGTGATACGATGGAGCCACTGATTGTACTTGCCATCAAACAACACATGAGGTCTAGAATCAGATCCGATTATTAATGTATCTTGAGTAGACATTTTGACAAAATCTGAGGTAGATTTGGGAATTCACAAATTCCAAGATTCAGGTTCAAAATCTAACAATGCGTCAGATATGGTTTCGGTACTGTAGCGGATTCGGGATTGGTATTGTAGTAATTCGGCATATCATATTCTGTAACAGATTAGAATAAAAAGTAACAAGTATCTCACACAGATGCGGTCTGTGCAAAATTTGAAGTCTTTGAACACTTAAACCCAAAATATACCAAGTATATAATAGATTCAGTTTTGGTATCTGATTCTGTAACCAGATTCTGTAATTCTTGCAAAGAATCACAAACCAGATGAAATTTAAAGCTTAGCACTTGAATTGAATTCGGTAGCCTTGCTGCAAAATGAAACAAGTTAGTAACAAGTAAAAATCAATTCAACCGAATGTCTACCGAATGTCAACTGTAGCAGTTGATAAACCAAATCTAAGTGTGAAACTTAGATAATTGATCGAATCTCTGCTAGAACCACTTGAATTAGCTGCGTATTAACAAACCGAACGTGACTAAATCACAATAACACCACAATCAATAACACCAAAACTGTATTCCCGAGATGAAGCAGATTCGGTGAGTCAGTTGAAATACCGAATGCGGATCAAATCACCAAAATTGATGAATCAATGAAATTAAACCATCAGATAGTTGCCTAATCACCTTACAAACTTAACAAAATCCACTAATCTTCAATAGAACTCAGAAACAAGCTTGAATTAACCACAATAGAGAGTTTTAGCCACGAACTCTAAAATTTAGCTTGAATCTCCATAATTGATGTTATAAAGCTGTAATGATGATCGAAAAACTTTCTAATGTATCTAATAAACCTTAACTGAGCTTTTCACACAAATTTAAACGTCAGATTATCAAATTCGATGAAACTGAATCTGATTCAATCTAACCGAATGAGTTTAGATCTTGTAATATTCAATCTCTGGATCGATATAGTGATGTAGAATCATTTTCTGGAAGCCCTGATACCAAATGATAGGTCAGATCATGATGAGAATTAAAGATACAATTCATAGATTGAGATTCGGGTGAACAATTAACAGACTTGGTATTAGAGAGTTTCATTATATTACAATTCCACAGCTTCTTAAACTCGTTTACAATGCAATGGCTATCTAATTAGGACTACTTAGGTTCCTTATATAGCCCTCTTTTAAGGAACCATCTATTAAGCTTGTTTCACATTAACACTATATACCTTTGGGGTCCTAACAAAAATCACACAACCATGGTTAACCAATAGCACAATGGAATGGTACTCACGAATGACCATCGGTGTTCACAACATCTATTAGTGTACAAATGCATTGTATCACTAACCCTTGGGTGGTATCGAACTCATGAACTTAAACCCACCCGTTACGCTCAATGTGGTATCAAAATCACAAACTTTAAACCCACATTTCACGCCACACGTAATGATGTGGTATCGAACTCATGAACTTAAACTGACATCACACACCAAACACACATTACAATGAGGTATCAAACTCACGAACTTTAAACCCTCATCTCATGCCAAACACAATGTGGTATCAAACTTACGAACTTTAAACCCACATCGCATCCCACATAAGTAAATACACCATATACATACACGTATAATTATTCCAATCACCTTGGAATGCTCGTACAAGTCGTGTAATATGATTTCCATTGATATCGGCTAAAAAGTCACGTTTTCACCCCGGTATTGAGGCCCAAAAACAATAAAGTTTCAAGCTTTATTGCCAAAATAATAGTTTCGTCAGAATAAATTGAAGATTTAGTAATTACGAAGACGGTGTAAAAAAGAATCAAGAGAATCGGAGCTAAAACGAATATTCTTGAGCGAAAATGGTGAAAGACGAGAAACCAAGTTACGATCAAGGAAATCAAGTTGCGATCCAGTGAAAACACCCAACGGCCATGCAATCCGGCCTGCTAGTCGATAGGGCCCCCTCATACGGCCTACCAGCCGTATGCAATCCATTTGCAAGTCCATTAAAAGGGCCTTTTGTCACCCATTTTTACAAACACTTCAATTCACTTCTCTCTCTATATTTCTATAATATTAGTCATACTTCAATTCACACCGGTTGTAGTAAGTTCACAGAGCCTTGGATTTCGACTGAGGACTCTTTCATAGTGAAACATCTAACTAGACCTATAGTACATTGCCGCTCCTAGACCATGCTAGTGTAGTCACCAAGCATATAAATTTCGTACATGCACGCTAAAGCATAATGGTTGTTGTAAGCTGTATCTCTGCTAAGTAAGGCCATGGAACCCGGTCAGTGCTGATTAGTACACTGCATCATAACGCGGTCTCAAGCATTGCATCCCGGTTGAGGGATTCTTAGTTAATTAAGGAACTGTTTGTTTAAACATATAAAGGATTAGACCGTTAGGATAACCGAACGTGTTCATGGAAGTCAAACCTGAGTTGGCCATGGTGTTCTTTATAGTTGAACTCTTTTTAAGGGCCTAACTATCTTTTTTAAACCAAATCATTAACGAAAGCATCAAAACACATCACGTCTCTCGGATATGGCATACCGTGTATTGTATTATGCTTAAGAAAGTTTAGACCTTTGTGGAATGTTAATACGTTACCCAACCGAGTCGCTCAATTGGATGAGCCATCTGAACGTGTATGCTTGTAGTCAGACTACACATGCGTCAGGGGTAGGGACGTTGCTGTCTATTCAAAATCTTTAAGCCTTACGCATTACCTAGTGACATGTCTTATGACAGGGGCATTTAGGACTAGTGTAATGAATACAAGTTCACTTCCTATTCATGAGCCAACATTCCATAATCTCAGCAAAGTAACTGTCGAAACCATATCATGCACTTGTTTTAACCTTATATGAATTATAAATTTTATCGCATTTACTTTACTTTATCTTATAAACTAGAAAACCCAAAATTAGGTACTAAACCACTACTCCTTCACTTTAGGATTATCTTAAGCTTTAGCTATAGATTCGATTCTACTGATATCTTAAAAATACGACCCTAGGTCTCCCCTTCGGATAGCTAATTCTGACGCTTTGCGGCCTAATGACAACACATAAATTAAACCGTCCGTTTCGGTTATATCAAGAGGGAGTTAAGTTTTTGGCGACGCTGCCGAGGGAGCTGGTATCAGACAATACTGCTTTTATCAAACCTATTTGCAAGCATTTAGTGGTGTCTAAGAAAGACAATTTTACACGAACTTGGTAATTGGAATTTCTAAACAGTCTCGAATTATATTGGAACCAATAGGATCCTGCCTCTCTGTAGTCGGCCTGGCCACTTGGTTTGTTGAATAGTTCGTGCGAATCTCTGTTATTGAAATACTACGGAATCAGTAGCAAGAACCAAAAACATATGTAAACTTAGGATAATTACCTTAGATTACCTTAGATTACTTTAGAGTATCTTAGATTGCTTTAGAATACTTTAGACTAAATTAGAAACTTAGCTTATCTACTTGAAATTTAAAAAAAGAGGGCATACTCAGTGTATGACCCAAACCGGATCTAGACGAGAGCCGTTGTTATTTGTACCTGATCCAAATGCAATAATCTCTAAAGCACGCAAAGAAGAACGAATCTGAAATCTAATGGCATTATGGGTTAATCTAACAGAAAACACCAAACCTTCGATTGAAGGTCGAGGAGGTCCAATCAGATTCACTGAGATTCATGGACACTCGTTCGAGTTAAAACATCATATTATACAGCTCATCCAAAATGGCTATCAATTTCATGGATTACCGAATGACGATTCTTACTCTCACCTTGATAAATTCATATCTCTTTCGAACTCCTACAAACAGCCAGGGATAGGATAAGATATACTCCGGCTATACTTGTTCCCATATTCTCTCACTCATCATGCATAAAACATGGTTTGAAGGGTTAGAAAAATATTCCATCACGTCATGGACGGAGATGGGTATTAAATTCCTAACCAAATATTTCCCTCCTTCTAAATAAACCAAGGTTAAGAATGACATCATTAACTTTAAACAAAGTTATGATGAATCTCTTTACACCGCATGGGAGCGATTGAAAACCTGATGAAGAAATGATCTAATCACCAGTTAGAACGTTCAACCCAAATCTGTACCTTCTACAATGGTCTTACGGTAAATCATAGGGCGGCAATCGATACAACAGCTCAAGGAAGTCTGATGAACCAAATCGCAAACGAAGCATGAGAGTTGCTCGAGAACATGACAATGCATCATCATGACTGGAACAGTGGTTAACCAGGCTCCGCACTTAATAATCAAACGAAGACCATCAAATCCCTCACGGATAAGATGGAATCTCTTGCCAAACAACTCGGAGAATTGAAGACACAACTGCAGCAGGTTAACCAGGATCAGGTTTGTGTTAATTGTACCAACCCGCAACCCACTGAACAATATCAAGTTGAGTACGAGAATCCTAATGGTTCAGTCTGTTACATTTAAAACCTAACTCGTCAATCAAATCTCGAATTCAATCAACAACCCAGGGTTAACAAATTTCAAAGAAATAACCATCTTTTCGCTATCATTACCCACCTTATCCATCCCAACAATCTCAATTGACCTATGATCAACCACTTCCACTCACTGGTCAACCAGTTGAGGAAAATTACCCAATCACCCAAATTACGAAAGTAGCCAACCCTGTTCTCAGGACTGAAGATCAGTTGACTCAGTTCATTCAAGGACAACAACAGCTAAATCAGAGAACTGCATCTAGACAAGACCAGACAAAGATACTAATACGAAACCAATTGGTTCTGCTTAAAAGTCTAAAAATGCAGCTCGGACAATTATCACAATGCCTTGAAACCTGACCATAAGGAAGATTACCTAGTAATACTATCCAAAATCCCCACATAGAGGAAGCGAAGAAAATGGACTCCATAATTCTAAGGGAAGAACTACGGAGAAGGTCAGCCATGCGCAAGAACAAATCGACATATACTCAGAAGTTGCCCGCTCATACTCCAGTTCATGTACCTTATCCTGGAAGGTTACATGAAGAACCATCCAAGCTTGATACCTACAAACTTAATGGAAGATTCCTGGACACCATGTCCAAAGCTCCCAACCAGAAGACATACATCCGAAAGCTTCTCTCTACCAAGGAAAGGATACCAGATTCTAACAAAATTTCACTGAGTGAAGAATGCTCGGCATTACTCAGAAACTCTCTACCGCAAAAACTAGGAGATACGGGCCAATTCATTTTCCCGTGTTTAATCTACCAATCTGGAAAAATTCATGCGCTAGCAGATTTTGGAGAAAATATCAACCTAATCCCCTATTCTCTCTACAAGAGATTAGAGTTAAGAGACTTGTCACCAACTAAAATGACAATCCAACTTACCGATTACACAATTCGATATCCTAAGGGCATAGTTGAGAACGTCTTGGTGAAAGTCGATAAATTCTTGTATCCTACAGATTTCGTAGTGATGGACATCAAGGAAGACCTTCACACGCCAATAGTGTTAGGAAGAACTTTCATGAACACAGCTAGGACTGTCATTGATGTGCACTGTAACGACCCAACCTCTAATTATACTGACCCAGAATTTTTTTTCTTTTATTTAACGCATTAATATCGATAACAAGGACACCATAGTTATGTTCTCAAAACATTTCCAATGCTTGACAAGTTTAAACAACTTTAATTTATATATTACATAAGTTAGGTGTCAAAATGGGCATAACAACCCAAGACCCATTTTACATAATTCAAAAGGTAACAGAACAAATTCATTTATTACATAAGTTGAAACCAGTTTATGACAAGGGTAACAGAACAAATTCGTTTATTTAATTTGGAGTCCGTTAGGGTCACCTAACGAGGTACGTAAGATTTAAGATAACTGATAAATACCCGTGTGTGATGAGGTATTGCATTTAAGAAAAATATATAAGCTGGGCATCAACCCATTTCTTAAAGTTTCCTGAAATCTCTTTCACATACATATACCTAACCTTTCACTCTCTAGAACCCTAATCTCTTAGATTTCGATTTTGTGTTTAATTGTGTTGTGTAATCAATTGCTACTGATTTCGTGGTAATAACAAGGTATGAATCATTCGTTTTACTAATGTAATATGAGATTAAATGAGTTTTTGGTTAGGTTTTGGTACATAATGTTTTTTGGTCAAAATCAAGTGATTTGGGTGTTGTTTTGATGTAATTCGTTGGGGTTTAAGTTTGTATAACTGTTATAAATGTTTCCTAAACGGATTTTGGTGTCAAAACATTTAGAAATTGAGATTTGGGGGATTTTGGCTCGAAACCCGTCAGTTTCTGCTGCTGCTACTCGTTGAACACAATCGTACAATTACAGCCTACAACCGCACAGGTACATTGTGCAACCATATGGGTGCATGTGCAACCGTACGAATGCAGTGGTGTTGGTGCAACCGGGCAGTGAGTGTGCAACCGTATGGATACATGATGTAACCGTACGGATAGACTTGTAAACATACGGTTACACCTGCTACTGTATGGATGTAGATCAGTGCTGACTGTTGTTGTTTAATGGCTGTTTTCTAGCTGTTATACTGCCCCGGTGACTTATGATGATCAGAATGTAAATTCTGAAAATGCATAAGTGTTGAATAGACTTTTTAGCAGCGCTTTTGAAACTAATTTGTTGTGTTGTGCTGTCTTATGCTAACGAACAGAAACTAACTATGTTTATGGTGTTCTTAGGTGATAAAGACAAGAACGAGACTCAGTAGTGAGAATCTGAGTAGTTGCTGTTATTCGGTGAGTGGGATTATCTCATAGTGTATTATAGAGTAGCAAATTGCGCTACTATGTTTATATTGTTGTTAGTTTCCATGCTTAGTAATTATGTTGTAAAGTTGATTACAGTTAGGGTTGCCATGCCTTTAGTAGTATTAGTTGCTTGTAGTAGCAATAGTAGTTGACTGGTTGCACGTGGACAAGTTGTTGTTGTTGTTGTTGGAACCTTGATCTGTTATGTTCAGCTCAGAGAGGTCAACCTAGTTGTGGTTGGGTCTAGTTGGCTACTATTTGTTGAGTATAGTGCTGAACGACACATCACCTGTGTGTGGATGACTATACCGGGGATTCAGAGTAAGGTCTATCCGTAGACTCTAGCCTGATCAGCTAGTGGTCGTGTGGTCGTACAAGCTGCCAGTCCTCTAGTTGGAGCGTTGTTGCCAGTTGTTGTGTGTTGTATATGGTTGAATATAATTGTTGTTGTATATGGTTGAATATAATTGTTGTTGTAGGAGAACAAGTTGGTACTGTATGCTAGACCTTTTGATAGTTCCATTCACTTAGACTTGTGCTAACCCCTCACCTCCTCCCTTGCAGGTCTTGGATCTTAGTTTTGGTAGGGACGAGAGTCGGGCTGACGATATGTTTGACAAGACGAACTCTGATGTCTTAACTTTTGTAAATATGTAACTAATCATTTTACGTAACCACTATGGTTTGTAATGAAGTAATTAACTAAGCATCTGTGATAATCATGTTTGAAATTAACTAAGAGTAAGCTACTTGCTTAGTGGGTGCAACGATATTATATACATACATATGCATAAAAAGAACACGGATCATTAACACAAGCAATAAACACATACCGCAATCCAAGTATAACTAAGCAAAGCTATACATAATGTACCACCAAGCGAAAACCACAAGATTAGTAACAAAACAACAATATATATATATATATATATATATATATATATATATATATATATATATATATATATATATATATATATATATATATATATATATATGTATATATATATATATGCGTCAACCCAAAATCCCGAGGTTAACCCCTTAACCTCAAACTCATGAAGGCCGACCAAAGCTACACGTGCCCAGTGAATCTAGAACCACACGCGATTCACCACCTTCACTTCAACGACGATAGGGTTGGCCGAAACTACACGCGCCCTAGTGAATCCGGAACTACACGCGATTCACTACCCCAAGTCAACCACAATAATGTTAATGTCCGGAACCTCATGCGTCATCGTAAATCTAGAACTACACGCGAGTTACTAGTTAGGCCAAAACTACAGGCGAATCACTACCCAAATCACCTCAACAACATCAGCGGGGTTGACCTACTTGTCAATGTGAATCCGTATCGACCGAGATTCACTACCCCCAAGGGTGGTAACCCAAAAAGCACAAACGTGCCACATGGACCCAAACTCATAGAGTCCGTCATCTCATACACATGTAAAGTGAACCCGAACGCCCAAGGTTCACCTTACCCCACCCGCACCCATCCTATGCATACATACGCATATAATATAATTACACTCACTTTAGCCCCTTGATGAATGCAACCGAACAATCCGTAACATGTCAATGGAAAGTAAATATTCCATTTATCACATAACAAACAACACAATTAGGGTGGATTGCAAACCAACCCAATTTGACACTAGTACAATTTTGACCCAAATGAACTTCTAAGCAAACTAACCAATAATAACTAATACTAGTGAAAATGGTCCTAATACACCAATTAAACTAACTCGTGAGTGTTAAACACTTATCTTTCTCAAAATCACCTACAAACCCTAATTTTGACCTGTTTCAAAATTAGTCTTCCAAATACAACTAAAAGAGTTCCAACAGTTCCTTAATCACTAAACCTAGTGATTAAAACCAATTTACAAGCCCTAAACATGTCCAAGTCTGTTTCCAACCCAAAACCCACCAACAACAACATTAAACCCGATTACTAGCATCAATAAACTCACTTCATAAGTTTAAATAGGTTTCTCAACAAATCAAGTTCAAACCCTAACTTTGAATATCAAATCAAACAAAGAAATTAGGATTTAGAACTTACCAACACTACCACAACGTAGCTTTGAATGAGGTGAACAACTTTAACTCATGCGACTTGACCCGATTCTCTCTTCTTCTTCCTCAAATCGAGCTCTCTCTTTCTAAACTCTCTTGTTTCTCACTCTAGGGTTTGAAGTGTATGTGGGTGAAGAAAAGAAGAAGAAAATGAGGTTGGGATAAGGTTTGGATCAGTTTTGAGGTGTAAAAATCGTCCATACGCGATAAGACCAAAATACCCTTTTTAAATTACAAATAAAAAGTATGTTGAATCAGGAGGTGCGCGCGGCGCGCCCACTTATGTGCGCGGCGCACATCTAGTGCAATGCGCGCGGCGTACCCACTTATGTGCGCGTCGCACATCTAGTGCAATTTTTCACTGATTGCTTTTTCTTCACATGTGCGCGCCTCACACTATCACTAGCCGCCTCACACCTTCCAAAATTCAATTTTTGAACATTTTCTTGCACTTTAAACCATTCGAAATTATACCCACAACCTTTATAACCCACAATAACATACGAGCTTCAAAATGTAGGAGAATAACACAATTTGCACGATAAACACTTTAAAACCCGAATCCTCCAACTTTAATCATCATACAGTTGCACTTTTGGAATTAAGGTCTTACATGTACAATCAAACCTTGATCTTGCGATCACATTGGGTGAGCGTTACCTTCAAAATTGACCAACCTACCGATCTTTCTGGATAGGCAGAGATGTTTGCTATTTCCACCGGACGGATCACTTCCGATGACGAGTCTCCACTACCAGCAGATGATATCGAGATGGATGTAAAATCACAGTCTGTTGATGACCCGGAAATGGAAGAAGATGATCCCAGCGAAGAAATAGAGGAAGAGGAAAAATCTGAGGAGGAAGAGGAAAAATCTGAGGAGGAAGAGGAAAAATCTGAGGAGGAAGAGGAAATGAGAGACGTAAAAGAAACTGCGATAATAGCCTCTCTAAGCTTGGAAGCCAATCATAATCGTCCCAAAAAATTAATGAGGCTAGAGACAGAGGATCACAGTTTAATTATTCGTTACAAGAAGAGAACTGCTAAGGCTAAGGTTAAGGATATAGAGATTGACCCTGCAAGTGTCTAAATGAAGCACCAGAATACTGAAGAAGCACATTCATCAGATGAATCCACAGAAGAAAGCTATACCGATGATGACGAGGAAGAACAAAATGAAGACATTCTGGATGATTTAAATTCTCCACCCGAACCAGATCAGGAGGAGCTGGACTCTTCTTCAGATCAGATTCTGGTCATATATAATCACGCTAACATGATAACCTTCATCAATGTCACCCATGAATTTAAAGATATTCTTGAAGCCATCCATAAATCAACAAATATTTTACACTACGCTTAAAGGAACTGATCAAGGCTATCGAAGATGAGTACAACCTCTATCTACAGAGAGAAGATGATAATGTTGAAATCTTAGAAGGGCGCATTCAAACTTTATTAATACTCTTTAAGATCTTATCTACAATGAAGAAAGTCAATGAGAGCACAATTCAGTGGTTCGCACTATTCTCGAGACAAGATTTTATCGAGATTAGAAGGTCATTTACTCTAAGGTTTACAAAGCCTTGGCTGGATCTGCACTTCCATTCTCACCAACCCAAAGAGCACTACTGACTCTCATTCGGAATTAGATGGACCTTGACACCGGACGCCCGAGTTATCACTCTCATTTGCAAATAATCGAGGATATTCACGGTCTCTTCATTCTCTTAGAAAAACATAATATCGAAAGCACACCAGACATGCTAGTGATTTATGTAACAATTGATCACCACGTTGATCTAATTATTAAGGAGTTACGAGATATAGTAGCGAAATAAGGAAGACGTAACAATCCATTCTCACATCTTGAGCCAGATCGAGTCAACATTTCCACCTATGTTACGAAGAATATAACACGTATCTTCCACGAATCCACGGATCCTTGTTTCACATTCAAAGCTGGATGTCGGGAGATACATTCTAAGACGTTGACATTAATGCTTGGGTCAGGATTGTTTTTCACATCTTTTCAGCTTCGGCACTTGATAAATTTGTGCAAAGCTACAGACTCCTACTGTGGAGATCACCGTTCAGAAGATTTTGAGATACAGAAAATACAATTTCTGACATTATTTGAAGATTTTCGAAGTGAGCATCCTGTCAGAGAAATAATCACCACCAGTACTGCCTCGATGATTGACATTCATGGATCAATCAAAAGAGCCGTGGATCACATTCTCACCGAACTTCAAGATTTGTCACGAGCTGAAATCGCACATTATCTCTCCCTCAAAAGATCTTCAATAGAATTACCGGATCTGCTACCAATTTTGGTCCGACACTTTCTCCGAATTTATCCACCAAGACTCACATTCCCTCGAGAAGACAACGATTACAACTACCAGAGGGGAATGTCTGCTTTTTAGGCATCATTATGGTCGAGCCAACGACCTTAAACAAAAGCGCTTCTCGGGAGACAACCCGTGCAATAAAATAGAGTAGAAGAATAAAGGATGACAAATGAGCCAATCAATAAAGGACGTAACTTCCAATATTGCTGAAACCTGCCTTCATAAGCCAACCAGTTTCTCAACAAGCAACCACGACTATCAGCTGGGGGTACTCCTTTCTTCCCATTACTAGCTCAAATTTCAATTATGCCGTATCCTAGCTTATCACCAAATATGGAATTCCAACCTAATAAACACTAGACAAATATTCCCAAATCTTTAACTAAAACTCCTAAGTGTGGGATACACTAGGAACACTGGGGACAATGTTTGTCTAATTGTGGGATTTTGGTATAATATTTTTATGTTGAATTTAAGTAACCCCATTACAAAGATTCCGAGTTCTAAAGCCAAATTTCAAAATTTTTAACAAAAGAAAGCCTTTCCGAAAAAGTACTTTCGAAAACATAAAATGTTTTTAAAAAGAATTAAGGCTTAAGTAAGGTATGTTAGGACCTCGAAGTATGTATAGTGTTAATGTGAAATATGCCTAAATGAAAGTTCCTTAGAAGAGAGCTATATAAGGAACCTAAGTAGTCCTAATTAGATAGCCATTCCATTGTAAACTAGTTTAAGAAGCTGTGGAATGTAATTATACCGATTCTCTCGAATACCGAATATTTTCTTCACTTACCGAGTCTCACTCTAACTCATCACATCTTCTAATCTCACTATGATCTGACCTATTATTTGGTATCAGAGCTTTTAGGGAGTCATATTACATCACCATGTCGATCCAGAGATTGAAGATTACTAATTATGTATACTCTCGGTTAGATTGAATCACATTTGGTTTCATCAAATTTGATTATCTGACATTTAGATTCATATGATAAGCTCAACGAAGGTTTATTAGATGTTTTAGAAAGAGTTTCGATCATCATTACAGCTTTTTAGAAACAATTATGGAGAATCAAGTTGATTTTTAGAGTTCGTGGCTAAAACTCTCGGTATTGATCATTTCCGGCTTGATTCTATATTTTAGTAAAGGTTTATGGATTCAGTTGTGTTCATGAGGTGTTTAATCACAATTTTGATGGGTTCAATTTCATCAATTCTTCAAGTTTTGAAGATTCGATCAACACTCGGTATCGTAACTGCCATACCGAGTCTACTTCATAGTTGGAAATTCATCTTAAGTGTTGCATATTATGGTGTGTTAGTGATTCTATCATATTCGGTTTGATCATACGCAGCTAATTGTTGTGGTTTGAGATATGATTCGTTTGATTTTCTAAGTTCTATACTTAGACTCGGTTTGTCAACTGCTACAGTTGACATTCGGTATCCTTCACATTCGGTATCCTTGATATTCTATGTGTTACTAACTTGTTTCCTTGTGCAGGTAGGTTACCGAATCTAATTCAAAGGAATTGGATTGTGTTTATATTCAAAATCTTACAGAATTTGGCTACCGAGTCAAATACCGAACCGGAATCTCGGTTACATTTAATCCTTTGGTTTTAAGTTTTCTAGGACTTCAAGTCTTGTGGTTACCGAATATGGGTGTGATACTAGTTATTTTTATCAGTTTCTGATACAGAATATGATATACCGAATCTGCTACAGTACCAAACCAATTACGGAGTCTGCTACAGTACCGAACCAGATACCGAATCTGACTTTTTTGTTAGATTTTTGTGAACCTTCATCTTAGATTGTGTGTAATACTGAATCTTTACCGAATCTACCTCAATTTTAAGATGTCTACCCAAGATGCATTGATCATTGGAGTTAATTCCCGACCTCCAGTGTTGTTTGATGGAAAGTATACTCAGTGGCTCTACCGTATCACTCAGTACATATACTACAAGGGTGAGAAAGCAAAATACATATGGGCTTCACTGAGAGATGGTCCAATTGTAGAGTATCATCCGGATACTGATATGCCAATTCCAGTCTATGAACTTTTTGGAAAGAGACGTTGTCATACCCCCCCCCCCCCCAAATAGGGCCGGGGGTAAATATGACTTTTTCAATATCATCACGCAGTTATATAAATGAGAACGACTCTATATGAGACGTTTAATAAATTCAATAATTTAATTGTAGCGGAAAATGAATTGTTTTACATGGTAAACCCAAAAGTAATTAATGTTTAACAAATGCTAAATATAAGAAATGTGGACTCTAATGCAACTGCAAGCAAGCAACATAGGGCAGCACATAAGCTATTCATCACCTAAGACAAACATGCTTAAAATGTCAACACAATGGTTGAGTGAACATCATAGGTTTAATAATTAATAAGTTTAGACCACAAGATTTATTTCAAAACATCAAAATATTCAATATGCCATGAGTTATAATATCGAGCTAAACATTAATCCCTGACATTGTACGGGTGTAGGTAATCATTATTATGTACCCCCTTGACGATCAGTCAATGGGTAGAGACGTCGCTCTCAATAGGCCTACGCATAATAATTATGCTTGCAACATTTTAATTCCAGCAATTAACGATATTATGGCGGGGATTTGCATGTAAGAATACAAGTTAACAATAATCTCACGAAGTTGCTAATCAAAAGTTTAAGCACTTGTGTCTAAATTGTAAATCATTTAAAGCAAGCATGTGTCTCACCCCAAGATTTATAAAATACATTAAAATATGTAAAAATCGGGACTATGAGTTCACCTTAGTAGCACAGAAGAGTTATTCCACAAGAGAAATGAATTGAACGGAAGAACGTGATCGAGATCTCAACCTAGAGATAGAATATATGATCAGATATAGCCTAAAAGACTTAAGTATAATAATTATACTAATGATGATGGTTTTCTAAAATAATTACCATTTTCGGAAAGTTACTATTTATGAAAAGTTTCCACTTATAGAAACTTTCTAATTATAGAGAGTTCGGGCTATAATCTATAACAAGACTTTTTACACCTTTATCCAAATCTAGTTGCTATCATACAAGTCACTTGAATGATCAGTTGTTACCGGGCGCCAGGATTCTTGACCAGAATCTATGTCATGGCATTCGAAATCCACAAGCGGTTCACATAAGGTAACAAGGACCACCCTAGGCCATATGTAGCGGTGAGGTTCATATATATTGCACATTATGTTGATTATAACCTCCACATATTTTAGGTGTATAGACTTTTATTGTATAGCTAAGTTAATTATATATATATAGTTACTATTCGTATTATATAACTATTAATAGTTTAATAATTATATATGTATTATTAATCAAGCTAATATTACTAACTTATGACATGAATTAATTAATATTTATAATATACTAATAATTATCCCATACAATATATAACATAAATGTGTTATGTTAATATAGTACTTTATTAACCTAATATTATCCTTAAATACCTAAATAATTAATTAAATACCTAATAATCACACACATAATTTTTATAGTCTTAGTTAATTATAAAAATCAGTAGAAAAATTTAAGAAATTATTTTTATTACAATTTTGTATTTATATTTGTTTCCCTTCTTAATTTAATCACAAAACAAGTTTAATTCTACATAAAATAATAAATAAACATAAATAATTATTTTTAAAATTTTTATAAGTTTCTTACAGTTAATTAACCTGTAGGAAAATATTTATAAAAATATTTCTTTATTTTTAAAATTATTTCCTTATTTACCTTCTATTTACATAATAATAGTGTATAATTATGTAATAATTATTAATTCGACCCATAAATTACTTTTTATAATTTTTCCAGACCTAGAAAAAGTTTATGAACTCATAAAAAAATTTTATTATATTATATTTGCTGTAAATATTTTTATTACAAATTTCACCTTGTTTTTATCATTAAATAATACAAAATTCGAATTTAATTTTTATAAAATATCCACTAACCTAATTAATTAATTAAAATAAATATCATACTTTACTGGAAAAATATTTGTATAGCTTAATTAGCCTTTTTCCTATTTTTTTAAATATATATATACCATATATATATATATATATATATATATATATTAAAGAAACTATTTTAATTAAATAAAATATAAAAATGTATTATAAATCAGAAAAATTATTTTTCCTAGATCTTATATCACTTATTAATATTTAACGTGTATAATATATAATTTAATAAACTCAATAAATAATTATTATTTATTTTTAAATGGTTCGGCCGAAAAATACAAGCAAAAATTTTAAAAATACAAAAACGAATTATTTTTCTGAAAATTCAATTTTTATAAAACTCATTCATCATGCTAATAATTATCGAGTAGAAAGTAAGATTTAATTAAGCTTGTAACAATAAAAAAAATTATTGTTGTTGTTGTTTTCGGCCGAACAAAAAAAAAGAAAAAGAAAGAAAAAGAAAAAGAAAGAAAAGAAAAAGAAAAAGAAAGAAAAAAGAAAAAGAAAAGAAAAATCTTACAAATTTTTCTGGGGTTTGAAAGCTCCCAAAAGTTTGATAAAAAAATTATGGGGTTTAACGATGTATTTATAGTTGAATATTACTTGAAGAACAAGAAATACAATTTTAATTAATTAATTAAATCTCTTTTTTTTTCCTTTTTTAGTTTGGCCAACTTTTAGGCCTTTTTCTTTTTTTTTTAATTTTTTTATTAAAAGGAAGATTCTAGAATTATTTGTATTTTATTTCCTTTTATATAATTAACATAATTTATTATATATATATATATATATATATATATATATATATATATATATATATATATATATATATATATATATATATATATATATATATATATATATATATATATATATATTCCGGCTTATATACATATACATACATATATATTTATTTTACAAATTTATATTTGTAACCCATTACTTAATCATTTTATATTTCTACTCATATTTATATTTTATTTACATTTTATTTATATTAATATAGATCATATACATTTTAATATGTAATATATACTAATAATAATAATTTTATTATTATTATTATTATTATGGTTAGGGTTACATTTAATAATTAGGGTTTACAATAAATTATTAGGTTTAGGGTTTAGTTCATTAATGACGAGTATTATGGTTAGGGTTTGGTTTATGAATATTAATTACTTCATTTAATATGTCCTGATAACAACCCTAATTATAAAGTACGATTCAACAATGAAACCCTATGGGCATTATAGTCATTACATAGTGGAAAAATTAGAGTTGTTATTGACGTAAGAGAGCTCAGGGTCACATAGAGGCTAAGAACATTGTTATGCAAGCTATCCCGTATGAGTTGTTTGAAAATGTTGATAGCAACACCACTGCAAAAGACATTTGGGATAAGATTAAATGACATCAAGAAGGTTATGACATGTCGGATGTCACCAAACTGAATAAGGCTCTGGGATCTTATGAAGATTTCAAGCAGGAACCAGAAGAACAACTCAAGGAAACCTACCGATGTTTCAATGGTGTTTAAATGGGTTGAAAAGGTGCAAGATTACAAAAGTAAATGCTAAAATCAACATCGAGTTTCTTAAAAAGTTCAATGCTGATTGGCTTCCTTATGGAACCATCATTCGATCTACCAAAGAGATTGACAAGTTGAACATTTATGAGCTTGTTGGAGTTCTCATGCATTATCAACCGACGGTGTCTAAACTTCAAGAGGAAAGGAAAGAGTCTTCTCTTGGTGATCCACTTGCCCTCATTGCAAAAAAAAAAAAAAAAAAAAAAAAAATCATATACTAGTTCCAAAAGCTTATCCCAGAAAGTGCGTGTTGAAGAATCAACTGATTCCGAAGAGTTGAATCTTTCTGATGTTGATGATTCTCACCTTGAGCTAGTCAAGATGGAAGCTATGTTCACCAAGGCCTTGAGCAAACACAAGTTTAAAGGCAAATCAAGCAATCAACGCAAGAACTCATCTTCTTCCTCTTATTACAAGAAACCTGATCAATCAAAACATCAACGTGCTGATGATTCCAAGAAGGATGACTCAATCTGTTTCAATTGTGGCAAAGCTGGTCATTACTCTCATGAGTGTAAGATGCCTAAGAAGAAGGATGCAGCTTATTACAAGAAGAAAATGCTGATGGCAAAGATTGTGGAAACTGGGGGAGAGCTGAAACCAGTTGATTATACTTGGTTTAACTGGACTTATGATTCAGATTCAGAGGTGGAACATGCAAATGTCTGCAAGTTGATAAAGCTCATCAAAGCAAAGGAAGCAATGGAGAATTCTGACTCGGCATCTGCTGATGATGAGGTACAATCAACTGAAATCCCACCTGATTTTATCAAAATGCAAAATGACTTGATGAAGAATTTGGTCTCAATGTCAAAAAAGTCAAAGTTTTAAAATCTGAAAACAAAGTTTTGAAAGATAAAATCAAACTTAATGAGACCAAACCTTCATCATCCAAATCAAAATTGGAATTGAATAGATTGAAAGTCCAACTCAGCTCTATGGAAACTGAGCTGGAAGATCTTAAAAAGTCAATTCATCCGATTAAAGTTGAACAAACTGATTATCGTCTAAAATCAGAACGTCTTGAGGAGAAAGTTCAATTCTTAGAAAAAGATCTTTCTGATTTAAAAAACCAACATGAACCCACACTTTCAAAACATAACAATAAAATTATTCATTTGGAAGACACCATAATTGAGAAGAACACTGAAATTTATTTACTATCAAATGAGTCTCTTCAAATGAAAGCTCAACTTGCTCGATATGAGGAAAACTCTATCGAACAGAGCAATCAAAAGCTATCATTGATATGGAACTTTCAAAATAAACAATTTTCATGAACATACCAAAGATGATTCATGGTGATAAGTGGGGGTTGCGTTATGAAGATCTCAAGATGTTAGACGATGTTTCCAAAAAGATTTCAGGATTATATCATTCTGATTATTTTCAAGCTGGTTTACCATATCACTTTGTGCATGCATCTGATGCTGATTTTGTAACAACCCAACCCGTAATCCATACGATAAATTTTTTTTTTATAATACACAATTACGCACCAATTAAATACGTAAACCATTCCATTAAACGTACAACAATTCAAGTGTTTGCAAAAGGCACAAAGGCCACTAATTAAGTTAATACAAGTTCGACCCACTACGATTGATAGTTTACAATCCAAACGACACTTCGAGTATGGTTTGGGACTAAACTACCCAAAACGTTATGCCAACATCAAAAATCCAACAAAGCATCATCACGGGACACCTAATGCCCGATAACCCCCTTGCCCTTAACTGCGCCTGCATCTAAAAAGATAAACAACGAGAGGGTAAGCTAACGCTTAGTGAATACAATAATTATACACATACATATATAACCTACTTACATGCAATCACATACATAATTACCTCATACACACTAGCAATTTAAAAGACATACCAACGCAAGGCATAACGCTAAATCTCCAAGACCACAAGCTAGCACAACGATAACATATATAACTCGAATAATGTGAAAACACCACACAGCAAAACACATAGCCATGGTTAACCAATAGTACAAGGAATGGTACTTCAAATTTCCCATTGGTGTTCCCAACAACCGTTAGTGCACAACAAATTATGACGCTAACCCCGGAGTGGTATCGATCGCCCGAAATTTAAACCCACCCGTCACGTGTAATGTGGTATCGAACGCCCGAACTTTAAACCCACACTACATGCAGACACACATATGTAACATGGCATCAAACGCCCGAACTTAAACCCATATCATATATTGACCCGATGTGGTATCGACCGCCCGAACTTAAACCCACATCGAATCTCGTACAAGTAAATACATTATATACACATATGCATAATCATTCCACTCACCTCAAGTCTCTTGTGAAAGCCAACCGAGCTTGCAACCCTTCAATGTAACGTACCTATTGCATTATGCATTTATTAACATAAAATCTAGTTGAATTAAATGCCAACTTCTAACCCTTGAGCATTTAATGACCCGATTGCATTAAATGTCTCAACTACACCAAAACCGTCCATTAATGGCCACGCCTCGTCATAGATCACTTAAGGCTAGTGATTAGGGTCTATTAACATCAACTAACATAAGCTTGGTGTATTTTATAACCATTTCACCCGATTAGGTCAACTAGTGCTCTTTTGATTCTTTGACTCACAAACCAAGTCAAAATTACACATTAAAATTTCTTTCATCCTTTTAAAAGTGCATTAATGACTAACAACATCATTTAGCACTTACAACCTCAAATCACAAGACCAAACCCTAGATAATAGCTATTTAGGGTTTCCTTTCAACAATTCAACCCAAAACCCACCCATTTAACCCTCAAATGGGTCACAGTAGTTCCATAAGAACCAAACCCTAGCTTAAACTAGTTAAAACTCAAGACTTAGAGTTAGAACTTACCAAGACTATGAACGTGTAGCTAGAGATACGATGAACAACTTTAATTCTTGCTCCTAGGGTTGATTCACAACTCTTCACCTTCAAATCTTGAGTTTAATCTAAGTGGGTTTTAGGATTTGAGAGGAAGATGTGAAAGAAAATGGAAAAGAAATGAGAAATAAAGAATAAGTGGTTGATATTAAAAGCTCCAACCAGATCTACACGCAAAAAGACCAAATTGCCCCTAAACCCTATTTAATTTGAGTGGAATTCGAAGTCAGAACTGCAGAATTGCCGCGGCGCGGCACCTTTGTTGCGATGCGACATAAAGAAGGAAAAACGACCCTTCTTAACTCAAGTTCTGATCTGGATTTGCTTTGTTTGCCGCGTCGCGGCCCCATTCCTCGCGGCGCGGCATTGGCCTGTTCCTGGCCACTTCGACAACAAATCATAAAACGAAGGTTCAAACAACTAGCACACCTCGTTCACTATTCCTATGCACGTCTAAGCTTCGCCCTTAAGTCTCACACGACTCAACACCATCGCGACACATACACAAACACGTATACGCACGCATTCGCATATACCCATATATATATACACACATATACATATATGCACTTACACCTAACTAACACTTTAGTTCATTTAATCACATAACGAGTAAGTTATAAGCGTACTATTGATTAAGTACGTACCTTTAGACGCGTACGGGAAAACGGGGTGTTACAACTCTCCCCCACTTAAATCGGAGCGCGTCCTCGTGATCCAAGCCGCATGACACGAGGGAAGGTAAACCAACACGAATTCTTCGGGCTCCCAAGTAAACTCGGAACCTTTACTACGACGCCATTGGACCTTAAAGGTCCTCACCTCTTTGTTACGCAACATTTTTACCTTCTCATCGAGTATAGAAATCGGCTCTTCAACGTATTCTAACTTGTTGTTTAGCTCAATTTCGTCTAAAGGCATCCATGAAGAATCATCCGCAAGACACTTATGGAGGTGAGAAACATGAAATGTGTTATGGATCCCTGCAAGTTCTTCGGGTAATTCCGAACGATACGTGACTTCACCAACACGAGCTAAAACCTTAAACGGCCCAATAAACCGAGGAGCTAACTTTCCCCGTTTTTGAAACCGAATGATACCCTTCCATGGCGAAACCTTGAGCATCACCATATCACCTTCTTGGAATTCGATCAAACGACTACGCTTATCGGCGTAAGACTTTTGCCTATCTTGCGCCTTTTTCAAATGTTCCCGAATCATATCGATTTTATCATTTGTCTCCAATACCAAGTCGGTGCTCCCGACTTCCCTTTGACCCACTTCACCCCAACAAATCGGGGTTCGACACCTTCTACCATACAACATCTCATACGGTGGCATTCCAATACTAGAGTGAAAACTATTATTGTACGAGAATTCCACCAAAGGTAAATGTTCATCCCAACTAC
This sequence comes from Rutidosis leptorrhynchoides, assembly GCF_046630445.1. NCBI lineage: Eukaryota > Viridiplantae > Streptophyta > Magnoliopsida > Asterales > Asteraceae > Rutidosis > Rutidosis leptorrhynchoides. The sequence goes on from NC_092339.1 coordinate 193,063,125, forward strand.
CACCGAAGTCAATGATACTCGCCCGTAACATATCCTCCAATGTTTGGTTCGTACGTTCGGTTTGACCGTCCGTTTGAGGATGGTACGTCGTACTCATATTTACCTTCGTACCCATATCTTCATGAAACTTCTTCCAAAATCGAGAAGTAAAACGCGTGTCCCGATTCGAAACAATAGACGTTGGAACGCCATGTCTCGATATCACCTCTTTAATGAACATCTTCACGAGTGCCTCCGACGAAATTGCTTCTTTAATAGGAAGAAACAACGCACTCTTCGTCAATCTATCAACAATCACCCAAATAGTGTCAAATTGGGTTCTTGCCGTTTTCGGCAACTTGGTAATAAAATCCATGGTAATATGCTCCCACTTCCACATCAGAATTTCTAGCGGTTGCAACTTACCATACGGCTTTTGGTTTTCGGCTTTAACTTGCAAACACGTGACGCATTGCTCAACATACTTAACAACGTCGCGTTTCATGCCCGGCCACCAATAATATTTCTTCAAATCATGGTACATCTTCGTCGCACCCGGATGTATGGAATACTTAGACTTGTGCGCCTATTCAAGAAGCACCTTTCGGAAATCACCCATCTTAGGCACCTACACTCTTTCTTGAAAAGACAATAAACCACGCGAACCCATCGTAATGAATTCCGATTGCCCCGCAATTCGTTCCGCATGCTTGTTGTGAACGTAAGCCTCTATTTGGATCACACCAAGTTTTTTAAGAAAATCGTTAGTAATAATCATACGTAACAATCCCAATCGTAACGCCGGGTGGTGACTCTTTCGGCTTAACGCATCCGCGACCATATTTGCTTTGCCCGGATGATAAAGTATCTCACAATCATAATCCTTCACCACATCCATCCATCTACGTTGATGATAATTCAAATCCCATTGATCAAAAAGATGTTTCAAACTCTTGTGATCCGAATAAATAGTACACTTGACACCATATAGGTAATGGCGCCAAATTTTCAAAGCATGGACCACCGCCGCTAATTCGAGATCATGAGTTGGGTATCTCTTTTCATGTTCCATTAATTAGCGAGAGGCGTAAGCGGTGACTTTACCTCATTGCATTAGAACACACCCGAGCCCATTCAAAGAAGCATCACAATAGACCGTCATATCAACTACACCTTCCGGCAATACTAAGACCGGAGCTTTGCACAATTTCTCTTTCAACAATTGAAAAGCGATTTCTTGCTTGTTCTCCCAATTGAATATCGTATTCTTCCTTGTCAACTTAGTTAATGGCGAAGTAATCTTGGAAAAGTCTTGGATAAACCGACGATAGTAACCGGCCAATTCGAGAAAACTTCGAATTTCCGTAGGCGTAGTCGGTCATCCCCAATCCTTCACCGTCTCTATCTTCCCCGGATCCACTTGAATACCATCCTTGTTCACAATATGGCCAAAGAATTGAACCTCCCTTAGCCAAAATTCACATTTTGAGAATTTAGCATACAACTTCTCTTTTCTTAACGTCTTCAATACTTCGCGCAAGTGGTGTTCATGTTCCGTCATGCTCTTAGAGTAGACAAGAATATCGTCAATGAACACAATTACCGACTTGTCCAACATAGGTTGGCACACTCGGTTCATAAGATCCATGAATGCCGTGAAACAACCCAACCCGTACTCCGTACGATAAATTTTTTTTTATTTAAAATATAATACACATTTACGCGCCAATTAAATATGTAACCCATTCCACACGATTCGTCAAAACATATTACGAGTTTAATGTTTACAAAGAGGCACAAAGGCCATTAACGAATGTGATACAAGTTTGACCAACAACAAATGATAGTTTATAATTCAAACGACACTCGAGCATGGTTTGAGGCTAAACTACCCAAAATGTTCAGCCACTTCAAAAGCTATCCCAAAAGCATCCCCTTGTCAACACAAACGGGAGACAACTAATCCAACCGTATGCCCTTACCCTTATCCAAGCCAGAACCTATAAAATGGTAAACAACGAGAGGGTAAGCGATGCTTAGTGAGTGCAACAATTATACATACATATATATAACCTATCCATTTGCAATCACAATACCAAATACCTCATACGAACTTGTAACTCAAATAACATGTCAACGTAAACGTAACACCAACAAGTCGTACATTATCACGCCACTTCATTAGCATATACTCAACTCATCATATATATATATATAATATGCTAAACAAATCAACAATCTCAATATGGTTAACCAATAACGCTATGGTGCTACCGGCTCGTGGTTCACACCATACGCTCGAGTCATACTCTTTTATAGTGCTACCGGCTCGTGGTTCACACTCGATGCTACCGGCTCGTGGTTCACATCTTATTTTATAGTGCTATTGGCTCGTGGTTCACACTCAATGCTTCTGGCTCGTGGTTCACATCTTATCACACACATGTTATGGCACTACCGGATCGATGGTTCATACGATAACACCCACAAATAAATACGTCATATACACATACATATAATTACTCTACTCACCTTATCACAAGGATGATGATTTAGCACTTCCGAGCTTCAACGCAATGTACCTAAATCATTAAGTGCACATTCAATTTCACAACTAGTGGGATTAACCACAATACTCCACTTGAGCATTTAATGACCCAATTTGCATTAAATGACTCAACTACCCACAACCGCCCATAAATGGCCAAGACTCGACTTTAATCACTAATACTAGTGAATTAAAGCCTATTAGCTCCAATTAACACAAAGCTTAGGGTAATCCATACTCCTTTCATCTAATTGGGTCAACTAGTACATTTTGACCCATTTTATATTTCTTAGATTCACAATCAAGTCAAACATACCCATTTACACTTCTTTCATAAATCTTAAAGTGCATTAGTGATTAACAACACCAATTGACACTTACAACCTCAAATCACAAGGCCAAAACCCTAAATTGTGGCTATTAGGGTTTCATTACAACAACATAACACAAACTCGCCCATTTTACTCTCAAATGGGTCATACAAATCTCTAGTAACCCAAACCCTAGACATTACGCAATCAAAACTTAAAACATAAAGTTAGAACTTACCAAGACTATCTTCTTGTAGCTAGTAACAAGGAGAACAACTTTAAATCTCGCTCCTACGTTTGATTCACAAATCTCCAACTCCAAATCTCAAGATTAAACTAAGTAGGTTTTGTGTTTTGGGAGAGAAATAGGAAAGAAAAAGGAAAAGGAAATGAAATAAATGGATGTGTGGTGGAGAGTTAATTCCCCCATCAGATTTACATGTCAAATTACCATTTTGTCCCTTAAAGTCATTTAATTTAAGCTAAAACCGGAATCAGAACTGCAGAATTGCCGCGGCGCGGCGCTAAATGTCGCGGCGCGACGTTACAAAGGAAAAACCACCACTTTTAACTCATGTTCTGATCCAGATTTGCTTTGCTTGTCGCTTCGCGGACCCATTTCTCGCGGTGCGGTAGTGGCCTGATCCTGATCCCTTCGACAAGTTAGCATAAAATGATGGCTCAAACCACTAACACACCTCATTTACTCTTCTTATGCTCGTCTAAGCTTCGACCTTAAGCCTCATACGACTCAATACCAATGCGACACACATACATATGTATACACATACACACACACACACACACACACATATATATATATATATATATATATATATATATATATATATATATATATATATATATATATATATATATATATATATATATACATATATACTCATTAACTAACACTAGGCTCATTTACAAACGTGCTAATAATTAAGTTTGTACCTTTAGACGTGCACGGGAAAACGGGGTGTTACAACTCTCCTCCACTTAAATCGGAGTGCGTCCTCGTGATCCAAGCCGCATGACAAGAAGGAAGATAAACCAATACAAACTCTTCGGGCTCCCAAGTAAACTCGGAACCCTTACTACGACGCCATTGAACTTTAAAAGTCCTAACCTCTTTATGTCTCAACCTTTTGACCTTCTCATCAAGTATGGCAATCGGTTCCTCGATATACTCTAACTTATTATTTAGCTCAATCTCGTCTAATGGCACTTAAGATGAATCATCCGCAAGACACTTACGGAGATGGGAAACATGAAATGTGTTATGGATCCCCGCAAGCTCTTCGGGTAATTCCAAACGATACGCGACTTCCCCAACACGAGCTAAAACCTTAAATGGTCCAATAAACCGAGGAGCTAACTTTCCTCATTTCCGGAATCGAATAATACCTTTCCATGGCGAAACCTTAAGCATCACCATGTCACCTTCTTGAAATTTGATCGTTCGTCTACGTCTGTCGGCATACGACTTTTGCCTATCTTGAGCCTTTTTCAAATGCTCTCGAATCACATCAATCTTGCTATTCGTCTCTAAAACCAAATCGGTACTCCCGATTTCCTTTTGTCCCACTTCACCCCAACAAATCGGGGCTCGACACCTACGCCCATAAAGCATCTCATAAGGTGGCATCCCAATACTAGTATGATAACTATTATTGTACGAGAATTCCACCAAAGGTAAGTGCTCGTCCCAACTACCACCAAAATCGATAATGCACGCACGTAACATATCTTCCAAAGTTTGATTCGTACGTTCGGTTTGACCGTCCATTTGAGGATGATACGCTGTGCTCAATTTCAATTGTGTACCCATATTCTCATGAAACTTTTCCCAAAATCGAGATGTAAAACGAGTATCTCGATCCGAAACAATCGATATAGGAACGCTGTGTTGAGAGATGACTTCCTTGATAAATAACTTAGCCAAAGTCTCCGACGATATCGCTTCCTTAATGGGAAGAAACAAAGCACTCGTCGTCAATCGATCTACTATAACCCAAATCGAATCAAATTGGGTTCTTGCCGTTTTAGGTAACTTTGTGATGAAGGCCATGGTAACGTTCTCCCATTTCCATTTCGGGATTTCTAACGGTTGTAACTTACCATACGCTTTTGGTGCTCGGCTTTAACTTGCAAACACGTAACGCATTGCTCAACATACTTCACAACATCACGTTTCATGCCCAGCCACCAATAATCTTTCCTTAAATCAAGATACATTATCGTCACTCCCGGATGAATGGAATACTTTGGCTTATGTGCTTCATCGAGTAGCACTTATCGGTAATCACCCATCTTAGGCACCCACACTCTTCCTTGAAAAGACAACAAACCACGAGAGCCCATAGTAACGAACTCCGATTGTCCCACAATTCGCTCCGCATGCTTGTTGTAAACGTAAGCCTCTATTTGAATCACACCTAGTTTTTCAAGAAAATCGTTAGTAATAATCATACGTAACAATCCCAATCGTAACACCGGGTGATGACTCTTTCGACTTAACGCATCCGCGACCACATTCGCCTTGCCCGGATGATAAAGTATTTCACAATCATAATCTTTTACCACATCCATCCACCTACGTTGATGATAATTCAAATCTCGTTGATTAAAGAGATGTTTCAAAATCTTATGATCCGAATAAATCGCACACTTGACACCATAAAAGTAATGGCGCCAAATTTTCAATGCATGCACAACCGCCGCCAACTCAAGATCATGAGTCGGATATCTTGTCTCGTGTTCCTTTAATTGTCAAGAGGCATAAGCGATGACTTTACCTCTTTGCATTAGAACACACCCGAGTCCATTTAACGAAGCATCACAATAAACCATCATGTCTTCCACTCCTTCTGGCAACACTAACACCGGAGCTTGACATAACTTCTCCTTTAACAATTGAAAGGCAACTTCTTGCTCGTTCTCCCAAACAAACCTCGCGTTCTCCCTCGTCAATTTCGTCAATGAAGAAGCAATCTTAGAAAAGTCTTGGATGTAGTGACCCGAACTTTTCCATGTTTATATATATTAATTGAGATTTATATTTACATGATTAAATGTTTCCAACATGTTAAGCAATCAAACTTGTTAAGACTTGATTAATTGAAATATGTTTCATATAGACAATTGACCACCCAAGTTGACCGTTGATTCACGAACGTTAAAACTTGTAAAAACTATATGATGACATATATATGGATATATATATAGTTAACATGATACTATGATAATTAAACATATCATTAAGTATATTAACAATGAACTACATATGTAAAAACAAGACTACTAACTTAATGATTTTTAAACGAGACATATATGTAACGATTATCGTTGTAAAGACATTTAATGTATATATATATATATCATATTAAGAGATATTCATACATGATAATATCATAATAATATAATAATTTAAAATCTCATTTGATATTATAAGCATTGGGTTAATAACATTTAACAAGATCGTTAACCTAAAGGTTTCAAAACAACACTTACATGTAACGACTAACGATGACTTAACGACTCAGTTAAAATGTATATACATGTAGTGTTTTAATATGTATTTATACACTTTTGAAAGACTTCAATACACTTATCAAAATACTTCTACTTAACAAAAATGCTTACAATTACATCCTCGTTCAGTTTCATCAACAATTCTACTCGTATGCACCCGTATTCGTACTCGTACAATACACAGCTTTTAGATGTATGTACTATTGGTATATACACTCCAATGATCAGCTCTTAGCAGCCTATATGAGTCACCTAGCACATGTGGGAACCATCATTTGGACCTAGCATGAAATATCTCATAAAATTACAAAAATATGAGTAATCATTCATGTCTTATTTACATGAAAACAAAATTACATATCCTTTATATCTAATCCATACACCAACGACCAAAAAAACCTACAAACACTTTCATTCTTCAATTTTCTTCATCTAATTGATCTCTCTCAAGTTCTATCTTCAAGTTCTAAGTGTTCTTCATATATTCTACAAGTTCTAGTTACATAAAATCAAGAATACTTTCAAGTTTGCTAGCTCACTTCCAATCTTGTAAGGTGATCATCCAACCTCAAGAAATCTTTATTTCTTACAGTAGGATATCATTCTAATACAAGGTAATAATCATATTCAAAATTTGGTTCAATTTCTATAACTATAACAATCTTATTTCAAGTGATGATCTTACTTGAACTTGTTTTCGTGTCATGATTCTGCTTCAAGAACTTCGAGCCATCCAAGAATCCGTTGAAGCTAGATCCATTTTATCTTTTCCAGTAGGTTTATCCAAGAAACTTAAGGTAGTAATGATGTTCATAACATCATTCGATTCATACATATAAAGCTATCTTATTCGAAGGTTTAAACTTGTAATCACTAGAACATAGTTTAGTTAATTCTAAACTTGTTCGCAAACAAAAGTTAATCCTTCTAACTTGACTTTTAAAATCAACTAAACACATGTTCTATATCTATATTATATGCTAACTTAATGATTTAAAACCTGGAAACACGAAAAACACCGTAAAACCGGATTTACGCCGTCGTAGTAACACCGCGGGCTGTTTTGGGTTAGTTAATTAAAACTATGATAAACTTTGATTTAAAAGTTGTTATTCTGAGAAAATGATTTTTATTATGAACATGAAACTATATCCAAAAATTATGGTTAAACTCAAAGTGGAAGTATGTTTTCTAAAATGGTCATCTAGACGTCGTTCTTTCGACTGAAATGACTACCTTTACAAAAACGACTTGTAACTTATTTTTTCGACTATAAACCTATACTTTTTCTGTTTAGATTCATAAAATAGAGTTCAATATTGAGACGACCCGACCAAATCCATATGGACGAATACAATAACATATGATAACATTGCGAGGTACTTGACCTCTATATGATACATTTTACAAACGTTGCATTTATTCTTAAAAGGCAATCTATCATTACATCAAAAGTTGACATGTTCGCCTAACATTTCATAATATCCAAATGACCTAATCTGTCATATACTTAATAATAGTCTCTAATGATCTTCCATGACTCGAATGCAACGTTCCTGAATCCTGGCTTAAATGGTCCCAAATAGTATCCTTAATATGAGCTAATGCACAGCGGAAGACTTAATTCATACCTGAGAATAACATGCTTTAAAATATCAACATAAAGTTGGTGAGATATAGGTTTAATGCCGGCAGCGATATAAATATAGACCACAAGATTTCATATGTAAACATTTTAATAAAAATATTCTAAGTGGTTGAGCACTTGGTAACCATACTTAACATTTAATCACGTCGCATATTCCCTTTATTATGAAATCTTACTACACCGTACCAAGTGTAGTCACGAAACGAAGTACTGTGCAACCGTTGAATACTGGTCGTCCAGTCCGGTTGGGGTTGTCAGGCCCGATAGATCTATCAACAGGATTCGCGTTTACAATACCGCTGTAAATATTAGTTACCAAGCTACAGGGAAGTATGCCAGTGGTACAACTCAACGTAGAATATATTTTTCAGTTACTTGTGTCCATAATGTAAAACATAAAATACATGTATTCTCATCCCGAAATATTTAGAGTTTAAAAGTGGGACTATATACTCACTTTTGTCTTGAAGATATGTAATTTCGACTTGGTCTCCGATTGATATCACGAACCTATCCATATATAATATATCAATACTTTTTCTTTTTAAAACAATCGTCACATATATATACTTATAATACTTTTAATACTTTTAATAATTCCTTAGTCCGTAGTTAGCAGTCCGATGTTAGTAATTCAATTTTAATGGTTCATTTTTAGGTGTTTAATAAACCCCCAATGAAATAAATAAAACCCCCATCGTATATGTATTGGTCGAGATTAATCTTGACCCACGGTACCGGTGTTGTCAAATGACGTGTTGCGTACATAAAGTACCGGTGTTGTCAAATGACGTGTTGCGTACAATCATGGGATCTTATGATTAATCTTCTCGTATTGTTTACGCGTGATCCTGAACCATATAAAATTAAATTATGAGTACATATATATAAAATATCATGTTATTTTAAAAAGATGTGATTTATTTAATTTTCTCCAATTATTTTCGTGGCTAAACTAGTCTTGGATATCCGATTTTGTTTTGGTCATAGTTTCTTCGTTACAACTCCGTTTTCGTTGGTTCAACTTGCCACTTCCTTGGATCGAGTCCCTCTTTAAGAATATGAACTGTAAATACCTTAGTTTGCATTCGAAATCACAAGTCATAGGTCAAACTTTAGTGAAACTTATGAAGTTAATCATTTTTGTTACAAAAATATCATTTAATGACCATTTTTCTAAAAATACTTATACTTTGAATTAAATCATGAAATTTTTATGTGTTAACATATTCATAAGAAATATCATTTTTCCAGAATATAAACCTCCAATTCAAATTTCAAGATGGTTTTTAATTATCCAACCCAAAACAGTCCCCGGTTACACTCCGACGTCGTAAAAACAGTTTTTAAGGTGTTCTTTGAAAAACCAAGTTTTACCTTGTTAAGTTAGCATATATTTATGATATATTACAGGTCTTGAAGTATTTTAAAAGTTAAGTTAGAAGGATCTATTTAGTTTGCAAACAAGTTTGAAAACATTCAAACTATGTTCTTGTTGTTAAAATTTTATACCATATAATAAGATAGCTATATATATATGAATCGAATAAGGTTATGAACAAAGTTACTACCTCAAGTTACTTGGACAAGATTGCTGTAAAAGAGGAGTAAGAACCTAGAACCAAAAGAGTGATGGAATTGGATGAAAGATTGGAAGTAAAACTTGTGTTCTTGGAAGGATTCTTGAAGTGTTTTTGTAAGGGTTTTCTTATGATGTTTAAATGTTGTTTTTGAAGCTAGTTCATGATGAAAATTTGCTGGAATGTTTAAGGGATTCTTTTGTTTCTTAAAAGAGTGTGTTTTAGTTAAAGGAAATGTGTAGTAAAATGAAAATGGAATGGAGTATAAATGGTGGTGTAAAAGGTGTATAAGTTTGTAATTTTGTGAAAAAATCTTTTAATCATGTGAAATTGTCATACTAGATAACAAAAGTAGTTACCTTATACATAAGGCATGAACAAGGGCTGGTTGGTGGTGATTTGATGTGTATATACCAATAGTAAATACGTATAGAAGCTAGGTATGATACGAGTACATATACTCTAGATATACGTATAGAAATCTTGTGAAAAATGGAATGAGAATTCAAATATAGCTATCTTTTGTGAATATACTTATATTGTTTTATGTATTTAAGTCCTTAAAAAGTGATTAAATACATTATATATACGATATATGTATAAACATTATAGGTCATAAGTATTTATGTCAAATAACGTTACGTATGGTTATCGTTTTGAAAACTTAAGTTAGTAGTTTCAAAATATACTTATAACTTATTGTTATTAATACAAAATGAGATATTAAAACATTCTTAGATCATGTTAAATATGTATATATACATATATATACACAAACGTATAATTATCATATATTATATAGTTCGTGATATCATCGGTCAAACTAGACGGTCAAACGTTGTGTAAAACTCTTTTCAAACTCATAAATCTCAACAATTTAGATTGCTTATCATGTTGGTAAGGTTTAATTTATGTAAATATTACTCTTATAAGTGTAAAACGATCGGAAAAATCCGGGTCGTTACATTACCTACCCGTTAAATAAATTTCGTCCCGAAATTTGATAGAGATCGTCATGGATAACAATATGGGTGTTTTCATGACGTATATGAGGTGACAATGGAGTTTTATCATTATTGGGAGGTATAGATACAACGGTTCGATCAAGTGAAGTGCACAAGTGAAGCTATCACAAAAGAGTGAATTGAGTAAATATGGATTTGTTTGAACCGATAACGTGATTAGAATTGATTTCCGGAATTTATGGAAAATCTTACGTAATAATATTTGGTTCTTTGGCGATCAAGATCTTCTTTGATTTAGTGCGGCTATCTGTTTCGATTTCTTTGTCGAATATTTTGCTATAAATCCACTTCCTTCTCTTCCTTATTTCCACAACTCACATCTTCTATCCTTTCTACCTCAACTCATACCTTAAAGTATTCTTTTAAATGCTCCATCCCGTTCTAATTCTTGTTATACTTCTAACTTTCATATCTTTCATTCTTCTCTTTCATTTATCGCCAGAAGAATCTATTTACTTCTATCCTTTCCTCGGAATTATAATGTTTTTAATTCTCCCGTGTCTTTACGTTGCAATACGTATTGATATACACGGTTTGTAAATCCTGGGTGATTTTCGGCCTTTGTATTCTTCATTATTTTTCAAAGCTTCATACTTTCGTTTTCACTTCCCGACTTCGAGTCAAGCGAGTAATGGTCCGGAATTTGTAGATATGAGATTCGAAATGAGTATAGCTAATGCTCTAAGAAAGAAATGGTAATAGAACAATTTTGATTTGTCAAATTACCAGAATACCCCGGAAAAGATAGAACTGTCAGGATGACATGTTCCTATTATGTTTGAGAATTGGATAAAATGTAAGAGCCGTGTAACATAGCACATGATGATGGTACTGTGAATCATCACATTTCATTAGAAACTTAACATGACTTACTGTAATATAATGAAGTTGATCAAGTTTCATTATATTATACTAATTCATGCATCAGTTCCCAACACTGCTTCAGAACATTCCAATTTTAAACTTGAAGGTTTTAGAACTTAGAACTAACACAGTTTCTTTTATGTTGTAACGCAGATATTACGGAGAGATAAATATTCTCAGATAAGAATAGTTGTGAAAATATCTCCAGAAATATGGAGAATATGTATAACGGAAGATATGAAGATATCTTATAATATCTAAGATAAGATGATGATGAAGAATATCATCGGGAAAGGTTTAGAATAAGGGGTAGGGTTTTTACTAATGGTTTCAGCAGGCACTGAATCATTTGAATCCTTTGAAAGCAGATTCAGTTCTTGTGATTTATCCACAACCTCTTTCATACTTTGCTCAAACCGTTTTCCGGTTCCAACTCTTCTCTTTTTCTGAGTTTTATCAACACACCGTGCTTCATCATCAAACTTTTGACTGTTTAAAATCGTTTACAATTTTCGCTGCTTCATCAGCATTTAAAGAACTACTTCATAATTCAGGGTGTTTTTCAGAAACTTCACTTTCAGAGTATGAAATCCTTAGGAATAGACTTTATAGGTATGACTGAGAAGTTTTGCGAGATTTTTTAAATACTAATTGCGGATTCCGCCAAAAAGATGACAAGCTGCTGGTACATGATGTCGTGGAATATGAAAGGTTCTCCGGTAACAATGGTGAAAGGACAAGGTATATATATCGAGGTTATAATAAGAGTAGTCCTACTGAGAAATCAAAGTGAAGCTGTGACAAAATCGACTTATATTGAAAAGAGAAATGTAAGGTTGTTTTTGCCAATGAATGATAAGGAATTTGACGCGGATAAGTTTTAACGATAACTTCGGTTTCGAAAGTTTCAGGTGTATAACTGTATGCATAAATCTTCCTTCCGTAGACGAGGTGCGGCTGGTTCAACTTCTCGATCGAGGTGTTTTCAAGAATCATGAAAAGATTTGAACGAGGATTATAATTGTCGAAGTACAAATGAGGTTTAGGATGAAATCAAGTGGCAAATTTGAAGAATTGTTTAGTTTCATATGTTATAATCAACATTTTATTTCATTTTAATTGTCCAAAGTTAGTAGTCCAAAAGTCCGATTGTCCAATGGTTCAATAAATTCGTATATAAATTAAATATATAATATTCGAGTTAATTTATACGTATCGTGACCCGTGTACCAGTCTCAGTGTCGATCACAACTCAAACCATATATATATTTTGGAATCAACTCCAACCCTGTATAGCCAACTCCCATCTTCACATATAGAGTGTCTACGGTTGTTCCGAAATAAATATATAGATGGGTCGATATGATAAGTCAAAACCTTGCATACGTGTCCCGTTATTTAAAATGCGTAAAATAAATAAATATATATCATGACCCATTATACAACGTGTTGTCTCAGAATTAATCCGACATATTGTTGTACATGTGTCCCGACGGTATGTAAAGTGCGGAGATTAAATAACGATAAATAAAATTGCGAGAATGTAAATTGCGATAAATTAAATGTTAATCAGTTAGCTGGGAACAGTTAGCCGAAACAGTTAACGTGGAATCTTAACAATGTTCATCATAGTTAATTCGTGTGTTTCTAACCAATTTTTAATTTGTCCAATGTTTCTTCTTTATGCCACTTGTTGGATTCGGATAGGTAAAAATCCAAATATGAATTTAAATGGAAATGGTTATTCTGGGGTGAACGGATACGTATATCGATGATTGTAAGTAGAATAACAAATGACCGTTGAATCAAATTCGAAGAATGTACAGTGTAACTTATTAATATGAAATCCAAATATTCCACGGGTACTACCTACCCGTTAAAATATTTTTCATCATTAACAGTTTGTACGAAAAAAATTTTTAATTACAATCTTTATGAAAATATACTTGCATATATATTTTCTTCGGATGTAATTATGAATTTAATGAGTCAATAAGATATTAAACTCATTTGATTTTTCGGTTAGAATTGGAGTACATAATCTTTAAAACACTAAAGATTACATAATCGCTATGTAGAACGAAAACAAATGATGTAGAACAATACGTAGAACGATGATAATCAATGTGGAACAATATATAGAACAAAGATCATACTCGAAGTTCCGATGAGGTTTTTGAGGTATGTGATGTTGATATCCGAGATACAGTTTGTGAGGTTGAGATTTTGGGGGTGACATGAGTACTGTCGGCGTTGATGATGGTGGTACAGATTATGCTGCTGGTGCTGCTGCTGGTGTTTGTAACCTTCGCACCGTATTTTCTAAAGCCACTACCCGAGCGCGAAGCTCGTTGACTTCTTCTATTATACCGGGATGATTGACGGTTGGAACGAGCGAATGAACAAGATTCGAAATATGGGATAGTATGTAGTCATGACGAGATACTCTAGAAATGAGCGAGAAAATGGTGTTTCGAATAGGTTCGTCGGTAAGTGCTTCAGGTTCATCGTTAAGAGAACAATTTGGTGGATGGAATGGATCACCTTCTTCTTGCCTCCAGAGATTTAGTATATTACGAACCCATCCCCAATTCATCCAGAATAGATGATGGGAAATTAGTTGATCCATTCCGGTGACGCTGTTCTCGGAGCTCGAATGAAAATCCATATCGGCGTAGCTATCGAAGTCGGAGGAATTCGAACTGGATGAAGAATCCATCTTGTATAGTCGGAGAAATGAATTTTTGGTTTGGAATAGATTATAGAAATTGGGTTTGGTACTCTTCAATACATAATTTACATATGTATATATAATACCAAAATCCCGTGAATTACGGAGAATTTTTGAAATACGTCAAGCAATGTCTATAGTAACAGATACGCTAAGATATGAATTTTGTCTATACACTATCGATGCACTAAATGCAGTAAGACGTGTCTAGACTTAAGAATGATAAGCAGGCAGTTTCCTAAGGATGATAAACAGATGATTTTAAACTAGAAATGATAAGCAAAACTTTTGACATGTAGACACGGTCAAAGTCCAGACTCACTAATGTATCCTAACAACTACCAGTTAGACATACTAATGCAAGGCCTGGTTCGCTAAGACCAACGCTCTGATACCACATGAGACGACCCGACCAAATCCATATGGACGAATACAATAACATATGATAACATTGCGAGGTACTTGACCTCTATATGATACATTTTACAAACGTTGCATTTATTCTTAAAAGGCAATCTATCATTACATCAAAAGTTGACATGTTCGCCTAACATTTCATAATATCCAAATGACCTAATCTGTCATATACTTAATAATAGTCTCTAATGATCTTCCATGACTCGAATGCAACGTTCCTGAATCCTGGCTTAAATGGTCCCAAATAGTATCCTTAATATGAGCTAATGCACAGCGGAAGACTTAATTCATACCTGAGAATAACATGCTTTAAAATATCAACATAAAGTTGGTGAGATATAGGTTTAATGCCGGCAGCGATATAAATATAGACCACAAGATTTCATATGTAAACATTTTAATAAAAATATTCTAAGTGGTTGAGCACTTGGTAACCATACTTAACATTTAATCACGTCGCATATTCCCTTTATTATGAAATCTTACTACACCGTACCAAGTGTAGTCACGAAACGAAGTACTGTGCAACCGTTGAATACTGGTCGTCCAGTCCGGTTGGGGTTGTCAGGCCCGATAGATCTATCAACAGGATTCGCGTTTACAATACCGCTGTAAATATTAGTTACCAAGCTACAGGGAAGTATGCCAGTGGTACAACTCAACGTAGAATATATTTTTCAGTTACTTGTGTCCATAATGTAAAACATAAAATACATGTATTCTCATCCCGAAATATTTAGAGTTTAAAAGTGGGACTATATACTCACTTTTGTCTTGAAGATATGTAATTTCGACTTGGTCTCCGATTGATATCACGAACCTATCCATATATAATATATCAATACTTTTTCTTTTTAAAACAATCGTCACATATATATACTTATAATACTTTTAATACTTTTAATAATTCCTTAGTCCGTAGTTAGCAGTCCGATGTTAGTAATTCAATTTTAATGGTTCATTTTTAGGTGTTTAATAAACCCCCAATGAAATAAATAAAACCCCCATCGTATATGTATTGGTCGAGATTAATCTTGACCCACGGTACCGGTGTTGTCAAATGACGTGTTGCGTACATAAAGTACCGGTGTTGTCAAATGACGTGTTGCGTACAATCATGGGATCTTATGATTAATCTTCTCGTATTGTTTACGCGTGATCCTGAACCATATAAAATTAAATTATGAGTACATATATATAAAATATCATGTTATTTTAAAAAGATGTGATTTATTTAATTTTCTCCAATTATTTTCGTGGCTAAACTAGTCTTGGATATCCGATTTTGTTTTGGTCATAGTTTCTTCGTTACAACTCCGTTTTCGTTGGTTCAACTTGCCACTTCCTTGGATCGAGTCCCTCTTTAAGAATATGAACTGTAAATACCTTAGTTTGCATTCGAAATCACAAGTCATAGGTCAAACTTTAGTGAAACTTATGAAGTTAATCATTTTTGTTACAAAAATATCATTTAATGACCATTTTTCTAAAAATACTTATACTTTGAATTAAATCATGAAATTTTTATGTGTTAACATATTCATAAGAAATATCATTTTTCCAGAATATAAACCTCCAATTCAAATTTCAAGATGGTTTTTAATTATCCAACCCAAAACAGTCCCCGGTTACACTCCGACGTCGTAAAAACAGTTTTTAAGGTGTTCTTTGAAAAACCAAGTTTTACCTTGTTAAGTTAGCATATATTTATGATATATTACAGGTCTTGAAGTATTTTAAAAGTTAAGTTAGAAGGATCTATTTAGTTTGCAAACAAGTTTGAAAACATTCAAACTATGTTCTTGTTGTTAAAATTTTATACCATATAATAAGATAGCTATATATATATGAATCGAATAAGGTTATGAACAAAGTTACTACCTCAAGTTACTTGGACAAGATTGCTGTAAAAGAGGAGTAAGAACCTAGAACCAAAAGAGTGATGGAATTGGATGAAAGATTGGAAGTAAAACTTGTGTTCTTGGAAGGATTCTTGAAGTGTTTTTGTAAGGGTTTTCTTATGATGTTTAAATGTTGTTTTTGAAGCTAGTTCATGATGAAAATTTGCTGGAGTGTTTAAGGGATTCTTTTGTTTCTTAAAAGAGTGTGTTTTAGTTAAAGGAAATGTGTAGTAAAATGAAAATGGAATGGAGTATAAATGGTGGTGTAAAAGGTGTATAAGTTTGTAATTTTGTGAAAAAATCTTTTAATCATGTGAAATTGTCATACTAGATAACAAAAGTAGTTACCTTATACATAAGGCATGAACAAGGGCTGGTTGGTGGTGATTTGATGTGTATATACCAATAGTAAATACGTATAGAAGCTAGGTATGATACGAGTACATATACTCTAGATATACGTATAGAAATCTTGTGAAAAATGGAATGAGAATTCAAATATAGCTATCTTTTGTGAATATACTTATATTGTTTTATGTATTTAAGTCCTTAAAAAGTGATTAAATACATTATATATACGATATATGTATAAACATTATAGGTCATAAGTATTTATGTCAAATAACGTTACGTATGGTTATCGTTTTGAAAACTTAAGTTAGTAGTTTCAAAATATACTTATAACTTATTGTTATTAATACAAAATGAGATATTAAAACATTCTTAGATCATGTTAAATATGTATATATACATATATATACACAAACGTATAATTATCATATATTATATAGTTCGTGATATCATCGGTCAAACTAGACGGTCAAACGTTGTGTAAAACTCTTTTCAAACTCATAAATCTCAACAATTTAGATTGCTTATCATGTTGGTAAGGTTTAATTTATGTAAATATTACTCTTATAAGTGTAAAACGATCGGAAAAATCCGGGTCGTTACAAATATGAAACCATAGCAATTTGATTCACACAAAACGGATTTAAAATGAAGAAGTTATGGGTAAAACAAGATTGGATAATTTTTCTCATTTTAGCTACGTGAAAATTGGTAACAAATCTATTCCAACCATAACTTAATCAACTTGTATTGTATATTATGTAATCTTGAGATACCATAGACACGTATACAATGTTTCGACCTATCATGTCGACACATCTATATATATTTCGGAACAACCATAGAAACTCTATATGTGAATGTTGGAGTTAGCTATACAGGGTTGAGGTTGATTCCAAAATATATATAGTTTGAGTTGTGATCAATACTGAGATACGTATACACTGGATCGTGGATTGATTCAAGATAATATTTATCGATTTATTTCTGTACATCTAACTGTGGACAACTAGTTGTAGGTTACTAACGAGGACAGCTGACTTAATAAACTTAAAACATCAAAATATATTAAAAGTGTTGTAAATATATTTTGAACATACTTTGATATATATGTATATATTGTTATAGGTTTGTGAATCAACCAGTGGCCAAGTCTTACTTCCCGACGAAGTAAAATCTGTGAAAGTGAGTTATAGTCCCACTTTTAAAATCTAATATTTTTGGGATGAGAATACATGCAGGTTTTATAAATGATTTACAAAATAGACACAAGTACGTGAAACTACATTCTATGGTTGAATTATCGAAATCGAATATGCCCCTTTTTATTAAGTCTGGTAATCTAAGAATTAGGGAACAGACACCCTAATTGACGCGAATCCTAAAGATAGATCTATTGGGCCTAACAAACCCCATCTAAAGTACCGGATGCTTTAGTACTTCGAAATTTATATCATATCCGAAGGGTGTCCCGGAATGATGGGGATATTCTTATATATGCATCTTGTTAATGTCGGTTACCAGGTGTTCACCATATGAATGATCTTTATCTCTATGTATGGGATGTGTATTGAAATATGAAATCTTGTGGTCTATTGTTACGATTTGATATATATAGGTTAAACCTATAACTCACCAACATTTTTGTTGACGTTTAAAGCATGTTTATTCTCAGGTGAATATTAAGAGCTTCCGCTATTGCATACTAAAATAAGGACAAGATTTGGAGTCCATGTTTGTATAATATTGTGTAAAAACTGCATTCAAGAAACTGATTTCGATGTAACATATTTGTATTGTAAACCATTATGTAATGGTCGTGTGTAAACATGATATTTTAGATTATCATTATTTGATAATCTACGTAAAGCTTTTTAAACCTTTATCTATGAAATAAAGGTTATGGTTTGTTTTAAAAATGAATGCAGTCTTTGAAAAACGTCTCATATAGAGGTCAAAACCTCGCAACGAAATCAATTAATATGGAACGTTTTTAATCAATAAGAACGGGACATTTCAGTTGGTATCCGAGCGTTGGTCTTAGAGAACCAGAATTTTGCATTAGTGTGTCTTATCGAGTTTGTTAGGATGCATTAGTGAGTCTGGACTTCGACCGTGTTTACTTGAAAAATGATTGCTTAACAAATTTTGTTGGAAACTATATATTTTTAACATGTGAATATTATGTGATATATTAATCTCTTAACGCGTTTGATATTATGTGATAGATGTCTACCTCTAGAACAAGTCCCATTGACTCACCTAATAATAATGAAGAGTCAAATGTAAATTGGAATGATTCGTGGACTGATTCACAAGTTCCCGAAGAGGAACCAGAAGAAGAGTCGGAACCAGAAGAAGAATCGGAACCGGAAGAAGAATCGGAACCGGATGAAGAAATAGAACCGGTGGGGGAAATAATAAAACGGTTAAGTAAAAGAAAATCCTCAACCAACCGACCAAGGTTAATTATGGTCAATGGTGTTTCCGCTAGGGTAGCAAAATATTGGGAGGATTACCAATTCTCCGATGAATCGGATTCTGACGAGAATTCCGATGATGTTATAGAAATTACCCCAACTGAATTTAAAAAGGCAAAAGAAAATAATAAGGGAAAGGGCATAAAAATAGAGAAATCTAATTCCAACCCCGATGAACTTTATATGTATCGTCAACCCCCAAAGTCCTTAAGTTGTAACAATGACCCGGGAACCTCTAAACCACCAGGTTTTTCTAAACCAATGTGGAAAACGACGGCTCGTATTAGGGGAACATCATATATCCCTAGAAACTTGGCAAAACGAACCAAAACTGAAGAAGAAGAAACAAGCGAGTCGGAATAAGATAGTTGTATTCGTGTGGTGTAATATATGTAATGTAGTGTGCTTATGCTTTATGATATATGTAAAAATTGCTTGTATTAATAAGTATTTTTTTTTTATGAATCTAACTCTTGTCTATTTTACAGTATAAAAACACAAAATGGATAGACAACCCAATATTTTAAGAGACCTACCCGGAGACATGATTGATGAAATCTTGTCTAGAGTCGGTCAGAATTCTTCGGCACAACTATTTAAGGCGAGATCAGTTTGTAAGACATTCGAAGAACGTTCCAAGAATGCCTTGGTTTATAAAAGGCTTTCGTTCGAAAGATGGGGGATATCACATTGGGAAATCCATAAGTTACGATGTGTTTACTTTGACGCATAAATTGCGGGGAACCCAAATGCTATTTTACGCAATGGGTTAAGAAATTATTTTGACTCAATATATCCAAATATTGGACTTCGTGATTTATTAAAAGCGGCTAACATGCAACATAAAGAAGCATGTTATGCTTACGGATTAGTAATGTTCGCTTCTCACCAAAGTGAGAACAAGAACATCGCGCTACAACTATTAAACAAAACGTTCCCACAAGTGAGGGAGTCGGTAATTGGGGTAAAAAATGAGGTTTTTAGATTGTTACGGGACTGTTGGACATTACGTAACCCTCGTCCCTTTGACGACGTTACAACACGCTGTCTTATCAATGGCCATAACGGTTATGTTCCACAAGACCAAGGATGGGAAGTAGTTCTAGTAAAACCAGAATGCATGACTTGTTTCTGGACGTATGAATTACGTGTCTTTATTGCCTTTGCTGAACGACTTGTGTACTAGCTAGAATTATCTTCACAACTATCTTGTATCAAAGTTATTGTGTGCTATATTTCATGCTTTATGTAAAATAAGCGGTATTGTAAGTTTGTAAAATATTGTATAAAAGTTTGAACGCGAAATATTATTATAATCAGTTTTTCATATAGAATTGTAGTAGTTGAATTGTATATTAGCTACTAAGTATGAACTTAATGGGTAGGTACTACCCGAATTTAAACTTATAAAATGCTAATATGAAGAAAAAGCTTTTATAAATGAGTTCATATTATGCTACGAAATACTATTAACTACTCTTAATATTCTGTATGATTAACTTGTTCCATTTGACTATTTTGAAGGAAATGGCACCGACTACTCGACACACCGTGAATATGAATGAAGAGGAATTCCGTACTTTTCTAGCTTCAAACATAGCCGCAGTACAGGCTGCGCTACATACCAACAATAACCTTGGATCTAGCAGTACAGGAAATCGTGTAGGATGCACCTACAAAGAATTCACTGCCTGCAAACCTTTGGAATTTGATGGAACCGAAGGACCGATCGGATTGAAACGGTGGACCGAGAAGGTCGAATCGGTGTTTGCCATAAGTAAGTGTACTGAAGAGGACAAAGTAAAGTACGCTACGCATACCTTCACAGGTTCTGCGTTAACATGGTGGAATACCTATCTAGAGCAAGTGGGACAAGACGATGCGTACGCACTACCGTGGTCAGCATTCAAGCACTTGATGAACGAGAAGTACCGTCCCAGAACCGAGGTCAATAAGCTCAAGACAGAACTTAGAGGGTTACGAACCCAAGGATTTGATATTACCACGTACGAAAGACGATTCACAGAATTATGCCTATTGTGTCCGGGAGCATTCGAAGATGAGGAAGAGAAGATCGACGCGTTTGTGAAAGGATTACTGGAAAGAATCCAAGCAGATATAAGTTCACACGAGTCCGCCTCCATACAACAGGCATATAGAATGGCTCACAAACTAGTGAACCAGATTGAAGAAAGAATTAAAGAACAGACTGCTGAAGAGGCCAATGTGAAGCAAGTCAAAAGAAAGTGGGAGGAAAACGGTGATAAGAATTACCAATACAACAACAACAGCAATTACAACAATAATCGCAACAATTATCCCAACAATCGCAACATCAATCGCAACTACAACAAACGGCCCAACAACAACAACAACAACAACAACAACAACAACAACAACAATAGCAACTACAACAATCATCCCAACAACAATAATATCCGCAACAACAACAACAATCAGAAGCAGCTATGCCAAAGGTGTGAAAAGTATCACTCGGGGTTCTGCACCAAATTTTGCAACAAGTGTAAAAGAAATGGTCATAGCGCGGCGAAGTGTGAGGTCTACGGACCAGGGGTTAATAGAACGAAAGGAACAAATGGTGTCGGAACGAGTAATGGCGGAGCAAGTAGTGTCGGAGCAAGTTATGCCAATGTAGTTTGTTATAAATGTGGAAAACCGGGCCACATTATTAGAAATTGCCCGAACCAGGAGAACACGAATGGACAAGGCCGCGGAAGAGTTTTCAATATTAATGCGGCAGAGGCACAGGAAGACCCGGAGCTTGTTACGGGTACGTTTCTTATTGACAATAAATCTGCTTACGTTTTATTTGATTCGGGTGACGATAGAAGCTATATGAGTAGAGATTTTTGTGCTAAATTAAGTTGTCCATTGACGCCTTTGGATAGTAAATTTTTACTCGAATTAGCAAATGGTAAATTAATTTCAGCAGATAATATATGTCGGAATCGAGAAAATAAACTGGTTAGCGAAACATTTAAGATTGACTTGATACCAGTAGAGTTAGGGAGTTTTGATGTGATAATCGGTATGGACTGGTTGAAAGAAGTGAAAGCAGAGATCGTTTGTTACAAAAATGCAATTCGCATTATACGAGAAAAAGGAAAACCCTTAATGGTATACGGAGAAAAGGGCAACATGAAGCTACATCTTATTAGTAATTTGAAGGCACAAAAACTAATAAGAAAAGGTTGCTATACTATTCTAGCACACGTCGAGAAAGTACAAACTGAAGAAAAGAGCATCAATGATGTTCCCGTCGCAAAAGAATTTCCCGATGTATTTCCGAAAGAATTACCGGGATTACCCCCACATCGATCCGTTGAATTTCAAATAGATCTTGTACCAGGAGCTGCACCAATAGCTCGTGCTCCTTACAGACTCGCACCCAGCGAGATGAAAGAACTGCAAAGCCAATTACAAGAACTTTTAGAGCATGGTTTCATTCGACCAAGCACATCACCGTGGGGAGCTCCTGTTTTGTTTGTCAAGAAGAAGGATGGTACATTTAGGTTGTGTATTGACTACAGAGAGTTGAATAAACTTACCATCAAAAACCGTTATCCACTACCGAGAATCGACGACTTATTTGATCAACTACAAGGCTCGTCTGTTTATTCAAAGATTGACTTACGTTCCGGGTATCATCAAATGCGGGTGAAAGAAGATGATATTCCAAAGACTGCTTTCAGAACACGTTACGGTCATTACGAGTTTATGGTCATGCCGTTTGGTTTAATTAATGCACCAGCTGTGTTCATGGACCTTATGAACCGAGTCTGTGGACCATACAAGTTTGTCATTGTTTTCATTGATGACATACTTATTTATTCAAAGAATGATCAAGAGCACGAAGAACATTTGAGAAAAGTGCTAGAAGTATTGAGAAAAGAAAAACTGTACGCTAAGTTTTCAAAGTGTGCATTTTGGTTGGAAGAAGTTCAATTCCTCGGTCACATAGTGAACAAAGAAGGTATCCAGGTAGACCCAGCAAAGATCGAAACCGTTGAAAAATGGGAAACCCCAAAAACTCCGAAGCATATACGTCAATTTTTAGGATTGGCTGGTTACTACAGAAGATTCATCCAAGATTTCTCCAAAATAGCAAAACCCTTGACTGCATTAACGCATAAAGGGAAGAAATTTGAATGGAAGGATGAACAAGAGAAAGCGTTTCAGTTATTGTAGAAAAAGCTAACTACGGCACCTATATTGTCATTACCTGAAGGGAATGATGATTTTGTGATTTATTGTGACGCATCAAAGCAAGGTCTCGGTTGTGTATTAATGCAACGGACGAAGGTGATTGCTTATGCATCTAGACAATTGAAGATTCACGAGCAAAATTATACGACGCATGATTTGGAATTAGGCGAGGTTGTTTTTGCATTAAAGACTTGGAGGCACTACTTATATGGGATCAAAAGTATTATATATACCGACTACAAAAGTCTTCAACACATATTTAATCAGAAACAACTGAATATGAGGCAGCGTAGGTGGATTGAATTGTTGAATGATTACGACTTTGAGATTCGTTACCACCTGGGGAAGGCAAATGTGGTAGCCGATGCCTTGAGCAGGAAGGACAGAGAACCCATTCGAGTAAAATCTATGAATATAATGATTCATAATAACCTTACTACTCAAATAAAGGAGGCGCAACAAGGAGTTTTAAAAGAGGTAAATTTAAAGGATGAAATACCCAAAGGATCGGAGAAGCATCTTAATATTCGGGAAGACGGAACCCGGTATAGGGCTGAAAGGATTTGGGTACCAAAATTTGGAGATATGAGAGAAATGGTACTTAGAGAAGCTCATAAAACCAGATACTCAATACATCCTGGAACGGGGAAGATGTACAAGGATCTCAAGAAACATTTTTGGTGGCCGGGTATGAAAGCCGATGTTGCTAAATACGTAGGAGAATGTTTGACGTGTTCTAAGGTCAAAGCTGAGCATCAGAAACCATCAGGTCTACTTCAACAACCCGAAATCCCAGAATGGAAATGGGAAAACATTACCATGGATTTCATCACTAAATTGCCAAGGACTGCAAGTGGTTTTGATACTATTTGGGTAATAGTTGATCGTCTCACCAAATCAGCACACTTCCTGCCAATAAGAGAAGATGACAAGATGGAGAAGTTAGCACGACCGTATTTGAAGGAAGTCGTCTCCAGACATGGAATACCAATCTCTATTATCTCTGATAGGGATGGCAGATTTATTTCAAGATTCTGGCAGAAATTACAGCAAGCATTAGGAACTCGTCTAGACATGAGTACTGCCTATCATCCACAAACTGATGGGCAGAGCGAAAGGACGATACAAATGCTTGAAGACATACTACGAGCATGTGTTATTGATTTCGGAAACAGTTGGGATCGACATCTACCGTTAGCAGAATTTTCCTACAACAACAGCTACCATTCAAGCATTGAGATGGAGCTGTTTGAAGCACTTTATGGTAGAAAGTGCAGGTCTCTGATTTGTTGGAGTGAAGTGGGGGATAGACAGATTACGGGTCCGGAGATTATACAAGAAACTACCGAGAAGATCATCCAAATTCAACAACGGTTGAAAACCGCCCAAAGTCGACAAAAGAGCTACGCTGACATTAAAAGAAAAGATATAGAATTTGAAATTGGAGAGATGGTCATGCTTAAATTTGCACCTTGGAAAGGCGTTGTTCGATTTGGTAAACGAGGGAAATTAAATCCAAGGTATATTGGACCATTCAAGATTATTGATCGTGTCGGACCAGTAGCTTGCCGACTTGAGTTACCTCAACAACTCGCGGCTGTACATAACACTTTCCACGTCTCGAATTTGAAGAAATGTTTTGCTAAAGAAGATCTCACTATTCCGTTAGATGAAATCCAAATCAACGAAAAACTCCAATTCATCGAAGAACCCGTCGAAATAATGGATCGTGAGGTTAAAAGACTTAAGCAAAACAAGATACCAATTGTTAAGGTTCGATGGAATGCTCGTAGAGGACCCGAGTTCACCTGGGAGCATGAAGATCAGATGAAGAAGAAATACCCGCATCTATTTCCAGAAGATTCGTCAACACCTTCAACAGCTTAAAATTTCGGGACGAAATTTATTTAACGGGTAGGTACTGTAGTGACCCGAACTTTTCCATCTTTATATATATTAATTGAGATTTATATTTACATGATTAAATATTTCCAACATGTTAAGCAATCAAACTTGTTAAGACTTGATTAATTGAAATATGTTTCATATAGACAATTGACCACCCAAGTTGACCGGTGATTCACGAACGTTAAAACTTGTAAAAACTATATGATGACATATATATGGATATATATATAGTTAACATGATACTATGATAAGTAAACATATCATTAAGTATATTAACAATGAACTACATACGTAAAAACAAGACTACTAACTTAATGATTTTTAAACGAGACATATATGTAACGATTATCGTTGTAAAGACATTTAATGTATATATATATATATCATATTAAGAGATATTCATACATGATAATATCATAATAATATAATAATTTAAAATCTCATTTGATATTATAAACATTGGGTTAATAACATTTAACAAGATCGTTAACCTAAAGGTTTCAAAACAACACTTACATGTAACGACTAACGATGACTTAACGACTCAGTTAAAATGTATATACATGTAGTGTTTTAATATGTATTTATACACTTTTGAAAGACTTCAATACACTTATCAAAATACTTCTACTTAACAAAAATGCTTACAATTACATCCTCGTTCAGTTTCATCAACAATTCTACTCGTATGCACCCGTATTCGTACTCGTACAATACACAGCTTTTAGATGTATGTACTATTGGTATATACACTCCAATTATCAGCTCTTAGCAGCCTATGTGAGTCACCTAACACATGTGGGAACCATCATTTGGCAACTAGCATGAAATATCTCATAAAATTACAAAAATATGAGTAATCATTCATGACTTATTTACATGAAAACAAAATTACATATCCTTTATATCTAATCCATACACCAACGACCAAAAACACCTACAAAAACTTTCATTCTTCAATTTTCTTCATCTAATTGATCTCTCTCAAGTTCTATCTTCAAGTTCTAAGTGTTCTTCATATATTCTACAAGTTCTAGTTACATAAAATCAAGAATACTTTCAAGTTTGCTAGCTCACTTCCAATCTTGTAAGGTGATCATCCAACCTCAAGAAATCTTTGTTTCTTACAGTAGGATGTCATTCTAATACAAGGTAATAATCATATTCAAACTTTTTTTCAATTTCTATAACTATAACAATCTTACTTCAAGTGATGATCTTACTTGAACTTGTTTTCGTGTCATGATTCTGCTTCAAGAACTTCGAGCCATCCAAGGATCCGTTGAAGCTAGATCCATTTTTCTCTTTTCCAGTAGGTTTATCCAAGGAACTTAAGGTAGTAATGATGTTCATAACATCATTCGATTCATACATATAAAGCTATCTTATTCGAAGGTTTAAACTTGTAATCACTAGAACATAGTTTAGTTAATTCTAAACTTGTTCGCAAACAAAAGTTAATCCTTCTAACTTGACTTTTAAAATCAACTAAACACATGTTCTATATCTATATTATATGCTAACTTAATGATTTAAAACCTGGAAACACGAAAAACACCGTAAAACCGGATTTACGCCGTCGTAGTAACACCGCGGGCTGTTTTGGGTTGGTTAATTAAAAACTATGATAAACTTTGATTTAAAAGTTGTTATTCTGAGAAAATGATTTTTATTATGAACATGAAACTATATCCAAAAATTATGGTGAAACTCAAAGTGGAAGTATGTTTTCTAAAATGGTCATCTAGACGTCGTTCTTTCGACTGAAATGACTACCTTTACAAAAATGACTTGTAACTTATTTTTCCGACTATAAACCTATACTTTTTCTGTTTAGATTCATAAAATATAGTTCAATATGAAATCATAGCAATTTGATTCACTCAAAACGGATTTAAAATGAAGAAGTTATGGGTAAAACAAGATTGGATAATTTTTCTCATTTTAGCTTCGTGAAAATTGGTAACAAATCTATTCCAACCATAACTTAATCAACTTGTATTGTATATTATGTAATCTTGAGATACCATAGACACGTATACAATGTTTCGACCTATCATGTCGACACATCTATATATATTTCGGAACAACCATAGACACTCTATATGTGAATGTTGGAGTTAGCTATACAGGGTTGAGGTTGATTCCAAAATATATATAGTTTGAGTTGTGATCAATACTGAGATACGTATACACTGGGTCGTGGATTGATTCAAGATAATATTTGTCGATTTATTTCTGTACATCTAACTGTGGACAACTAGTTGTAGGTTACTAACGAGGACAGCTGACTTAATAAACTTAAAACATCAAAATATATTAAAAGTGTTGTAAATATATTTTGAACATACTTTGATATATATGTATATATTGTTATAGGTTTGTGAATCAACCAGTGGCCAAGTCTTACTTCCCGACGAAGTAAAATCTGTGAAAGTGAGTTATAGTCCCACTTTTAAAATCTAATATTTTTGGGATGAGAATACATGCAGGTTTTATAAATGATTTACAAAATAGACACAAGTACGTGAAAGTACATTCTATGGTTGAATTATCGAAATCGAATATGCCCCTTTTTATTAAGTCTGGTAATCTAAGAATTAGGGAACAGACACCCTAATTGACGCGAATCCTAAAGATAGATCTATTGGGCCTAACAAACCCCATCCAAAGTACCGGATGCTTTAGTACTTCGAAATTTATATCATATCCGAAGGGTGTCCCAGAATGATGGGGATATTCTTATATATGCATCTTGTTAATGTCGGTTAC
Organism: Rutidosis leptorrhynchoides; assembly: GCF_046630445.1. Taxonomy (NCBI): domain Eukaryota; kingdom Viridiplantae; phylum Streptophyta; class Magnoliopsida; order Asterales; family Asteraceae; genus Rutidosis; species Rutidosis leptorrhynchoides. Next base: position 193,091,401 of record NC_092339.1, read on the forward strand.
CAGGTGTTCACCATATGAATGATTTTTATCTCTATGTATGGGATGTGTATTGAAATATGAAATCTTGTGGTCTATTGTTACGATTTGATATATATAGGTTAAACCTATAACTCACCAACATTTTTGTTGACGTTTAAAGCATGTTTATTCTCAGGTGAATATTAAGAGCTTCCGCTATTGCATACTAAAATAAGGACAAGATTTGGAGTCCATGTTTGTATGATATTGTGTAAAAACTGCATTCAAGAAACTGATTTCGATGTAACATATTTGTATTGTAAACCATTATGTAATGGTCGTGTGTAAACAGGATATTTTAGATTATCATTATTTGATAATCTACGTAAAGCTTTTTAAACCTTTATCTATGAAATAAAGGTTATGGAGGTCAAAACCTCGCAACGAAATCAATTAATATGGAACGTTTTTAATCAATAAGAACGGGACATTTCATTGGATAAACCGACGATAATAACCGGCCAATCCGAGAAAACTTCGGACCTCCGTAGGCGTAGTCGGTTGTCTCCAACTCTTCACAGTCTCTATCTTCCCCGGATCCACTTGAATACCCTCCTTGTTCACAATATGACCAAGGAATTGAACTTTCCTTAGCCAAAATTCACATTTGGAGAACTTAGCATACAACTTCTCCTTTCGTAATGTCTTCAATACTTCACGCAAATGACGTTCATGTTCATTCATACTCTTTGAATAAATAAGTATGTCGTCAATAAACACAATTACCGACTTGTCCAACATAGGTTGGCACACTCGGTTCATAAGATCCATGAATGCCGCCGGTGCATTCGTAAGACCAAAAGGCATAACTACGAACTCAAAATGCCCATAACGAGTTCGAAAAGCCGTTTTCTCAATATCTTCCTCACGGACCCGCATTTGGTGATAGCCAGACCGTAGGTCGATCTTAGAGAAATACGTCGCACCTTGGAGTTGATCAAACAAATCGTCGATCCTAGGCAGTGGATAACGATTTTTGATTGTCACTTTATTCAACTCTCGGTAATCGATGCACATCCGCATACTACCATCCTTCTTTTTCACGAATAAAACCGGAGCGCCCCACGGCGAAGCACTCAGTCGAATAAAACCCTTCTTGAGCAACTCTTGGGTTTGATTTAACAACTCTTGCATTTCCGTTGGTGCTAAACGGTAAGGAGTTTTAGCAATGGGAGTAGCTCCCGGAACCAACTCAATACGAAATTCAACTTGTCTTTCCACCGGAACACCCGGTAACTCGTCCGGAAAAACGTCTTCGAATTCACTAACCACCAAAATTTCACGAATAGGTGGTGGCTCGTCACGAGTATCAACAACATGGGCAAGAAAAGCCATGCCACCACTAACAAGAAAACGACGTGCCCGTGCAAAAGAACATATCGGCACAAGTCTTCTTCGTCTATCGCCATGAATAATCAACTCTCCGCCACTTGGGGTCTTCACATGTATAAACTTTTCATGGCATGCAATATCGGCTCTATTTCGGTCGAGCCAATCCATACCAACAAGGATATCAAAATCGCCCAAAGTCATAGGGATGAGATCAATTTTAAAGTTTTCGGCACCAAAAATGACATCACAATTCTTACAAACATTAACCACTAGCACCGTCTTGCCGTCCGCTATTTCGACTTCTACCGGATGACTTAACTTAGCTAACGGTCTATCAAGTTTAGGCACAAATTTTGGAGACACAAACGACAAATTTGCACCGCTATCAAATAAAATCCTTGCCGGATTAGAGTTAACCATAAAAGTACCTGAGACAACTTCGTTGGATTACTTGGCTTCATCATTGGTCATCAAATAGTTTTAACCCCTAGCCGTACCTGCCGCTTTCTCTAACCGCTTAACGTTATCATTATTCAAATCGGGGCATTCCTGCCTCTTGTGCCCCTCTTTACCACAATTAAAGCAAGTGACTTTGGTTGACGCCTTGGTGCAATCACGGGCCATGTGTCCTCTTTGATTACAATTATAACATGTGGGCCCGAAACTCCAGTAAGCACCCTTCTTCACACTATTAATGCTTTCGGAGCCTTTCTTGTTCTTTTTATTGGAAAAGTTCGAATGAATCGAACCTTCAAACTTTCTCTTTGAAAAACTGAAATTGCTTTTCCTTGGAACCTCTGGCTCAAAACCCCGAGCCAAATCAAACAACTCCTCAAAAGACTTAGCCATACCCCGACTAATCTTACCCTTCAACTCATCATTTAAAGTACGGTAGAAATCTTTCATTAATTTGTGATCGCCACCAACATATTCCGGGCAAAAGCGAGTCTTTGCCAAAAAGTTAGACTTGAGAGTAACCAAGTCCATTGAACCTTGTTGCAAATGATGCAACTCGTCCCGGATTCTATCAAGGTCGGAAGAAGTTTGGTATTCTTGGAAGAATTCCTTCTTAAACTCCTCCCATGTCAAGCTCATGCATTGCTCTTCACCATATAAATTGATTTTATCGTCCCACCACAACTTGCCTTCTTCACGTAACATGCTAGACCCATACGTCGTCTTCTTCTCGGGAGGACATTCCGCGGTACGGAAAGCTCCCTCGATATCGGAAATCCAACAAGTGCTTTTCAATGGATCCCTCACCCCATTAAACATCGGAGGTTGAGTATCCTTGAAATTTTTGTAGTGGAAGTCCCGCCTTCCACCCCCACCATTACCTTCACCCCCTTCGCCTCGAGGGTAAATGATTCTAGCCTCTAAAGCCTCCTCTATTGCGGCTTTCATTCGATCATTGATCATTTCGGTCACTTGTCCATCGACCGACTCTTGGAAGACCTTTCAGACATCGTCAAGAAAATCCTTCTTTAACTTTTTAAAGATGGCCTCAACCTTGGCTGTGAGTTCAACATCCTCACTCGTACCACCGTTATCATTATCGTGTCCGTTTCTCGTCTTCATTCTATAAAACGGAAAGGATTAAACAAAGAACGAAAAGACATAACATGTATGTATATACATGTACACCACACTACTCCATCTTGCTCGACAATCGTCGTACATTACTTGTTTGACACGATTTGCACCCGTAACAACGGTAGCTAATCGTTGTTACGCGAGCACGTCTCATTAACTCGCTAGTACAACGTCCGTCTTTCTTGATGATTGCTAAACACAACACAAAACAATTAGCACAAGGTTAGCTCACATAAACCAAAGAACTAACAATTCCCGATTAGACCCAAAGTCATACAAGTCCCGCATAAAGCGCTCACACAATAAAGTCCAAGTCTAGGCACCTATCTCAAGTCGCCTAAATCCCTTAGACCATGCTCTGATACCACTTGAAACAACCCAAACCGTACTCCGTACGATAAATTATTTTTTTATTTAAAATATAATACACATTTACGCGCCAATTAAATATGTAACCCATTCCACACGATTCGTCAAAACATATTACGAGTTTAATGTCTACAAAGAGGCATAAAGGCCATTAACGAATGTGATACAAGTTTGACCAACAACAAATGATAGTTTATAATCCAAACAATACTCGAGCATGGTTTGGGGCTAAACTACCCAAAACTTTCGGCCACTTCAAAAGCTATCCCAAAAGCATCCCCCTGTCAACACAAACGGGAGACAACTATTCCAACCGTATGCCCTTACCCTTATCCAAGCTAGAACCTATAAAATGGTAAACAACGAGAGGGTAAGCAATGCTTAGTGAGTGAAACAATTATACATACATATATATAACCTATCCATTTGCAATCATAATACCAAATACCTCATACGAACTTGTAACTCAAATAACATGTCAACATAAACGTAACACCAACAAGTCGTACATTATCACGCCAATTCATTAGCATATACTCAACTCATCATATATATATAATATGCTAAACAAATCAAAAATCTCAATATGGTTAACCAATAACGCTATTGTGCTACCGGCTCGTGGTTCACACCATACGCTCGAGTCATACTCTTTTATAGTGCTACCAGCTCGTGGTTCACACTCGATGCTACCGGCTCGTGGTTCACATCTTATTTTATAGTGCTACCAGCTCGTGGTTCACACTCGATGCTACCGGCTCGTGGTTCACATCTTATCACACACATGTTATGGCACTACCGGCTCGATGGTTCATACGATAACACCCACAAATAAATACGTCATATACACATACGTATAATTACTCCACTCACCTTATCACAAGGATGATGATTTTGCACTTCCGAGCTTCAACGCAATGTACCTAAATCATTAAGTGCACATTCAATTTCACAACTAGTGGGATTAACCACAATACTCCACTTGAGCATTTAATGACACAATTTGCATTAAATGACTCAACTACCCACAACCGCCCATAAATGGCAAAGACTCGACTTTAATCACTAATACTAGTGAATTAAAGTCTATTAGCTTCAATTAACACAAAGCTTAGGGTAATCCATACCCCTTTCATCTAATTGGGTCAACTAGTACATTTTGACCCATTTTATATTTCTTAGATTCACAATCAAGTCAAACTTACCCATTTACACTTCTTTCATAAATCTTAAAGTGCATTAGTGATTAACAACACCAATTGACACTTACAACCTCAAATCACAAGGCCAAAACCCTAAATTGTGGCTATTAGGGTTTCATTACAACAACATAACACAAACTCGCCCATTTTACTCTCAAATGGGTCATACAAATCTCTAGTAACCCAAACCCTAGCCATTACCCAATCAAAACTTAAAACATAAAGTTAGAACTTACCAAGAATATCTTCTTGTAGCTAGTAACAAGGAGAACAACTTTAAATCTCGCTCCTAGGTTTGATTCACAAATCTCCAACTCCAAATCTCAAGATTAAACTAAGTAGGTTTTGTGTTTTGGGAGAGAAATAGGAAAGAAAAAGGAAAAGGAAATGAAATAAATGGATGTGTGGTGGAGAGTTAATGCCCCCAACAGATTTACATGTCAAATTACCATTTTGTCCCTTAAAGTCATTTAATTTAATTTAAGCTAAAACCGGAATCAGAACTGCAGAATTGCCGCGGCGCGGCGCTAAATGTCGCGGCACGTCGTTACAAAGGAAAAACCACCACTCTTAACTCATGTTCTGATCCAGATTTGCTTTGCTTGTCGCGTCGCGGACCCATTTCTCGCGGCGCGGCAGTGGCCTGATCCTGATCCCTTCGACAAGTGAGCATAAAATGATGGCTCAAACCACTAACACACCTCTTTCACTCTTCTTATACTCATCTAAGCTTCGACCTTAAGCCTCATACGACTCAATACCAATACGACACACATACATATGTATATACATATACATATACATATAGATATACTCATTAACTAACACTAGGCTCATTTACAAATGTGCTAATAATTAAGTTTGTACCTTTAGACGTGCACGGGAAAACGGGGTGTTACATGCCGCCGGTGCATTCTTAAGACCAAAAGGCATAACCACGAATTCAAAATTCCCGTAACGCGTTCGAAAGGCCGTTTTCTCAATATCTTCCTCACGGACCCGCATTTGGTGATAGTCGGACCGTAGGTCAATTTTTGAGAAATACGTCGCACCTTGGAGTTGGTCAAACAAATCGTCAATCCTAGGCAATGGATAACGATTCTTGATCGTCACCTTGTTCAAATCCTGATAGTCGATACACATCCGCATACTTCCATCCTTCTTTTTCACGAATAAAATCGGAGCACCCCATGGCGAAGCACTCGGTCGAATAAAACCCTTCTCAAGTAACTCTTGAATTTGATTCAACAATTCTTGCATTTCCGTTGGTGCTAAACGATAAGGAGTTTTAGCAATGGGAGTAGCTCCCGGAACCAACTCAATGCGAAATTCGACTTGTCTTTCCGCCGGAACACCCGGTAACTCATCCGGAAAAACATCATCAAACTCACTTACCACCGGAATTTCACGAATGGGTGGTGGCTCATCACGAGTATCAACAACATGGGCAAGAAAATCCATGCCACCACTAACAAGGAAACGACGTGCCCGTGCAAAAGTGCATATCGGCACAAGTCTTCTACGCCTATCGCCATGAATAATTAACTCTCCCCCAGTTGGGGCTTTTACACGAATGAATTTATCATGGCATGCATTATCGGCTCTATAACGATCGAGATAATCCATACCAACAACAATATCGAAATCACCCAAAGTCATCGGGATGAGATCAATTTTAAAATTTTCGACACCAAACACAACATTACAATTTTTACACACATCAACCACTAGCACTGTCTTGCCATCCGCTATTTCGATTTCTACCGGACGACTTAACTTAGCTAACGGTTTATTAAGTTTAGGCACAAATTTTGGAGACACAAACAACAAATTAGTACCACTATCAAAAAGTATCCGTGCCGGATTAGAGTTAACCATGAAGGTACCTGAGACAACTTCATTGGATTGCTTGGCTTCATCATTTGTCATCAAATAATTACGCCCCCTTGCCAACCCTGCCGCATTCTCTATCCTCTTAACTTGATCATTTCGGAGATCGGGGCACTTCGACTTTCGGTGCCCTTCTTTTTGACAATTAAAACACGTGACTGTATTAGTAGGCAGTTTTGGACAATCACGAGAGTAGTGACCCTTTTGCCCACAATTGAAACATGTGACCATGTGACCACTAGAAGCACCCCTCTTCACGCTACCGACACTTTCGGTTGCTCCCTTACTCTTCTTGTTCGAAAAACTAGAAGATTCAAACTTTCTTTTACTTGGCGCATAACTAACCGGACTCGGAGCTTGCGCTTCAAACCCCTTCGCCACCGCCAAAAGCTTAGCAAAGGTCTCAACATGACCAATACTAATTTTACCCTTCAAATCATCTCTAAGGGTCGCATGAAAGTCTTCCATTAACAATTGATCGTTCCCCACATACTCGGGGTAAAAACGCGCTTTGGCGAGAAAGTTGGTTTTGAGAGTGTTTAGGTCCAAAGACCCTTGACGCATGTTCCTTAACTCATTGTGCAATTTGGAAAGATCCGCTTGCGTACAATATTCGAGGAAAAACTCCTTCTTGAACTCCGCCCAAGACAACCCCACAAAAGCCGCATCACCCACCATATCAATTTTACCATCGAGCCAATCTTTAGCATGGCCCCTCAACAAACTAGTAGAAAGCCTTGTCTTCTTCTCGGGTGGGCACTCGGTCGTGCAAAAACAACCTTCAACATCGGAAATCCAAGCCGCACTCTTCATGGGGTCAGGATCCCCGTGAAAGTGAGGAAGCTTAGTCGCCAAGAAGTTCTTGTAGCTAAACTCCAACTCGCCCACATTTTGAGGTCTAGGAAACCTCTTTTCAACTTCTTCTTTAACGGCATTAGTCATCCGTTCTTGAATCATATCGACAATTTGTTCCAAAACCGACTCTTCGAATATTTGTTTAACCCTTCGTGAGAAAACCGAAACATAGTTTTCTAAAGTTGTCTCAATCTTGGTAGTCATCTCATCTTCCTCCACATGAGAGGGACCACCATTGCCATTCGTATTCGTTCCGTTTCTCGTCTTCATTCTAAAGATTAAAAATGGATTAGACATCACTAACAATTTAATACACATATATACCTATGCATATGACCGTACACACACCACATCTAGCTCGACACTTGTCGCACATCCTTGCTTGACTTGACTTGCAACCATAATAGTGGTCTCGACTCACTATTACGCTTACATGCCGTGCCATACTCAAACGTGTCACAACCATCTTGCTCGATGTTCAAAACAACAACACACGATTAGTAACATCATAACATAGCATAGTTGTCCACTTATGCATCAAAGAACTAATCAAACCCCGCACTGACCCGTAGTCCTAAAAGTCCCGCATATAATTCCACAACACAAAAGTCTAAGTTTAGGCGCCTATCTCAAGTTACCTAAATCCCTTAGACCATCCTCTGATACCACTTGTAACAACCCAACCCGTAATCCAAACGATAAAATTTTTATTTTTTTTATAATACACAATTACGCGCCAATTAAATATGTAAACCATTCCATTAAACGTACAACAATTCAAGTGTTTGCAAAAGGCACAAAGGCCACTAATTAAGTTAATACAAGTTCGACCCACTACGATTGATAGTTTACAATCCAAACGAAACTTCGAGCATGGTTTGGGACTAAACTACCCAAAACGTTAGGCCAACATCAAAACTCCAACAAAGCATCATCACGGGACACCTAATGTCCGATAACCCCCTTACCCTTAACTGCACCTGCATCTAAAAAGATAAACAACGAGAGGGTAAGCTAACGCTTAGTGAATGCAATAATTATACACATACATATATAACCTCCTTACATGCAATCACATACACAATTACCTCATACACGCTAGCAATTTAAAAGACATACCAACGCAAGGCATAACGCTAAATCTCCAAGACCACAAGCTAGCACAACGATAACATATATAACTCGAATAATGTGAAAACACCACACAGCAAAACACATAGCCATGGTTAACCAATAGTACAAGGAATGGTACTTCGAATTTCCCATTGGTGTTCCCAACAACCGTTAGTGCACAACAAATTATGACGCTAACCCCGGAGTGGTATCGATCGCCCGAACTTTAAACCCACCCATCACGTGTAATGTGGTATCGAACGCCCGAACTTTAAACCCACACTACATGCCCACACACATATATGACATGGCATCGAACGCCTGAACTTAAACCCGTATCATATATTGACCCGATGTGGTATCAACCGCCCGAACTTAAACCCACATCGAATCTCGTACAAGTAAATACATTATATACACATATGCATAATCATTCCACTCACCTCAAGTCTCTTGTGAAAGCCAACCGAGCTTGCAACCCTTCAATGTAATGTACCTATTGCATTATGCATTTATTAATATACAATCTAGTTGAATTAAATGCCAACTTCTAACCCTTGAGCATTTAATGACCCGATTGCATTAAATGTCTCAACTACACCAAAACCGCCCATTAATGGCCACGCCTCGTCATAGATCACTTAAGGCTAGTAATTAAGGTCTATTAACATCAACTAACATAAGCTTGGTGTATTTCATAACCATTTCACCCTATTAGGTCAACTAGTGCTCTTTTGACTCTTTGACTCACAAACCAAGTCAAACTTACACATTAAAATTTCTTTCATCCTTTTAAAAGTGCATTAATGACTAACAACATCATTTAGCACTTACAACCTCAAATCACAAGACCAAACCCTAGATAATAGCTATTTAGGGTTTCCTTTCAACAATTCAACCCAAAACCCACCCATTTAACCCTCAAATGGGTCACACTAGTTCCATAAGAACCAAACCCTAGCTTAAACTAGTTAAAACTCGAGACTTAGAGTTAGAACTTACCAAGACTATAAACGTGTAGCTAGAGATACGATGAACAACTTTAATTCTTGCTCCTAGGGATGATTCACAACTCTTCACCTTCAAATCTTGAGTTTAATCTAAGTGGGTTTTAGGATTTGAGAGGAAGATGTGAAAGAAAATGGAAAAGAAATGAGAAATAAAGAGTAAGTGGTTGATATTAAAAGCTCCAACCAGATCTACATGCAAAAAGACCAAATTGCCCCTAAACCCTATTTAATTTGAGTGGAATTCGAAGTCAGAACTGCAGAATTGCCGCGGCGCGGCACCTTTGTCGCGGCGCGACATAAAGAAGGAAAAACGACCCTTCTTAACTCAAGTTCTGATCTGGATTTGCTTTGTTTGCCGCGTTGTGGCCCCATTCCTCGTGGCGTGGCATTGGCCTGTTCCTGGCCACTTCGACAACAAATCATAAAACGAAGGTTCAAACAACTAGCACACCTCGTTCACTATTCCTATGCACGTCTAAGCTTCGCCCTTAAGTCTTACACGACTCAACACCATCGCGACACATACACAAACACGTATACGCACGCATTCGCATATACCCATATATATATACACACATATACATATATGCACTTACACCTAACTAACACTTTAGTTCATTTAATCACATCACGAGTAAGTTATAAGCGTACTATTGATTAAGTACGTACCTTTAGACGCGTACGGGAAAACGGGGTGTTACAGATTTTGATGATATTATTGTTAATCGCAAATCTAGAAAATATCATAAAATTAGCTTAATGTATGAGAAAGTTAATGCTAAAATAGGTAAATCAAATCCTGATTTCTTGAAGGACCTTGTTGAATCTGAAAAGAATATGCAACGTGAAAATTATGTGCCTAAGCGTAGACTGGTTTATATCCCAACACTCATGCTAGAGAAATACATTTTAATGCTTGAGAATGAAGTGTTTAACAAACCTAGTTATAGTATTATTACCATAGATGAGGTGTTTGATAAACCAACTTTTGATGTAAAACTAATGCTACCAGCCTTACCTGCATGTTCTGTTTCTGATAACTTAATTTGTATATACCTAGCACTTGAACTTACTGTCTTGTTTTAGTCAGTATCACTAAGTCAAATGGCTTCTGATACTAAGGTAGAACCTAAGGTAGAACCAAACGTTGAACCTAAGGTAGAACCTAAAGAGGAAACACCTGAAGAGCTACACTTGTTTCATCTAGTTGACAAACTTGAAAAAGAGAAATAGAATTGCCACTTAGATGTAAACACTTGAAACAAATGCTTGAATTGAGTGAACAGTTGCCCTCACTTCCTAGGAAAGAATGTACTTATGATTTTAAGGAAGGTGAAATTTTAGTGTCTGCTGAAGATTTATGTCTTGAGATTCAAAGCTTTAATCGAAAGATAGTTCAACTAAAACAGGCAAAAACACAACAGATTGCTATGCAAGCACACACATCAAAATTGATTTCTAAGTGTATAAATATTGTTTCTGAGTGTGCTGGCGGGATTTATAAGAAGGTTAAGGGTAATTCACAATCTAAGGCTTCTAAACCCATTACCATTCTTAAAAATCCTTTACGTTCTGAATTTGAGAAAAGAATTTCAAAGGCTACAGCTTCGTCACAATTCATTGTGAAGAAGGTACATCATCCAGATGGTTCTTGTTCGAACGAAAAACTTCATTTGATGATAATGACAAAACATACAAAGGAAAGTATTTTAACAAAACCAATGAAGACTTCAACACAAAACACGAGTTCAAAACCTGATTTGAGTGAGTATGATGCAAAGGAACGTAAAATAAAAATGGAAATTTTGCAAACTCAAAATACTCAAATGTCAACTGAAAAGTTTGGACGTCTCACTAACAAAGGTGTTTTTCGTGTCACATGTTATAATCCTAACTTGAATTACAAGTCTGTATGGGTTCCTAAGTTAACGACTAAGAAAGTAGCAAACCAAACCAAGAAATCTGCTAGTCGACCTAGGAAGTCATCACATGTTTTTCAATTCTCTAGTGTGAACAAAACATCTACTTGGAATAAATTGTGTGTAAAGACATCTAATGATGTAAACCTTGATATCGCTTATGATGCTTCATTAATATGGTTTTAGATGATGCTTTAATGTCTAAATTCTATGCTGCATTACGTGATTCATTAATTTGTGATCCAAAGTTTTTTGTTAGTACTAACCGTAGAGGACCCAAGAAGCTTTGGGTACCTAAACTCTAGGAAAATTAATGTTTACAGGGTTTTGATGTCCGTGTTTGGTACATCGACTCTGGTTGTTTTCGACACATGACGGGCGATAAATCCTTGCTTGTCAATTATGTTGACAAATTCCTAGGAATAGTTACTTTTGGGAATGACGAGATTGAAGCAATTACGGGTTATGGAGATTATGTTAAAAATGGCATAACAATTAAACGGGTCTCGTATATTGAGGGTTTGGGGTGCAGTTTGTTTAGTGTCAGCCAATTCTACGATGGAGATCTCAAAGTTTTGTTTGAACGTCGTCAATGCTCGGTGCAATCCACCAATGGAAATGATCTCCTTGTTGGTAAACGTTGTGCTTCACTATATACTATTGACCTCAATGATGCACCATCACATGGAACCATATGTTTGGCCACCCGTTCAACAAAAGAAAATTTGTGGTTATGGCATCACCGGATGTCACACCTGAATTACAAGGGTATCAATAGACTAGTCTCTAAAGACTTAGTTGATGGTATTCCTAGATTTCAATATGATAAGCATCATGTGTGTCCATCATGTGCGATGGGAAAGCTGAAACGGACCAATCATCCGCTTAAGCAAAACCCCAGTACTTTATCATCTTTGCAATTATTGCATATGGACTTATGTGGACCCATGAGAGTTTCTAGCCTCGGTGACCAGAAATATGTGCTTGACATTGTAGATGACTATACTCGATTTACATGGATTTTTCTTTTGAGAACTAAGTCATAAACCCCTGCCATTATCATTGAGCTCATCAAAAAGACTCAACGCTCTTTTAACAAACATGTTAAAAGCATTAGAACTGATAATGATACGGAATTTAAGAATGACCTGCTTGATAGTTATTTGAAAGACCAAGGCATTGAACATTAGTTCTCTGCTGCACGAACCCCCGAACCCCTCAACAGAATGGAGTAGTCGAACGACGTAATCATACGTTGTGCGAGGCAGCTCGAACGATGCTTGCCTACTCCAAACTACCTCCGAAAATGTGGGGGAGGCCATTTCTACTGCATGTTATACCCAAAATTGCTGTATCATTAATAAACGTTTTGACAAAACTCCTTATGAGTTACTATATGGAAGACGCCCGAATGTCAAATATGTAAGAACCCGTCCAAATCCATCCAGACGAAGTCCATATCAATTATAAACGATTCACAACAGTTGATTACATCGCGAGGTACTTGACCTCTATATGATACATTTTACAAACATTGCATTCGTTTTTGAAAAGACAAACTTTCATTTCATCGAAAGTTGACAAGCTTTCATACCATTTCATAATATATCCAACTATAATTGACTTGATAATAATCTTGATGAACTTGACGACTCGAATGCAACATCTTTTGAAATATGCCATGAATGACTCCAAGTAATATCTATAAAATGAGCAAATACACAGCGGAAGATTTCTTTCGTACCTGAGAATAAACATGCTTTAAAGTGTCAACCAAAAGGTTGGTGAGTTCATTAGTTTAACATAAATAATCATTCCATAATTTTTAATAGACCACAAGATTTCATATTTCCATTTCTCATAAACATACGTCCCATGCATAGAGACAAAAATATCATTCATATGGATTGAACACCTGGTAACCGACATTCACAATATACATATAAGAATATCCCCATCATTCCGGGATCCTCCATCGGACATGATATAAATTTCGAAGTACTAAAGCATCCGGTACTTTGGATGGGGCTTGTTGGGCCCGATAGATCTATCTTTAGGATTCGCGTCAATTAGGGTGTCTGTTCCCTAATTCTTAGATTACCAGACTATAAAGGGGCATATTCGATTTCGATCATTCAACCATATAATGTAGTTTCGATTACTTGTGTCTATTTCGTAAAACAGTTATAAAAGCAGCGCATGTATTCTCAGTCCCAAAAATATATATTGTAAAAGCATTTAAAAGGGGAGCAAATGAAACTCACGCATATAAATATTGTAAAATAGTTAATAAAGCATTTGCATGTATTCTCAGCCAAAAATGTATATAAAAAGGGAATAATGAAACTCACGCATATAAATATTATAAAACAGTTAATAAAGCATTTGCATGTATTCTCAGCCCAAAAATGTAAAGAGTAAAAAAGGAGCAAATGAAACTCACACATATAAATATTGTAAAACAGTTAATAAAGCATTTGCATGTATTGTCAGCCCAAAAATGTATATAAAAAGGGAATAATGAAACTCACCTAATGTATTTTGTAGTAAAAATACATAGAACGACATTGAACAAGTATAGGGTTGGCCTCGGATTCACGAACCTATATCAATACTATATATGTTAACACATATAATTGTAATCGAACAGATTTATATATTATTATTAATGGTATATTCTTTATATTAAATAGTTTATAGGTGTCTTTAATAATTTAATTAAATATATCTATTTTATATACTTTAGAAAATTAATTAGTAAAAATATTAATATAGTTATGTTACATGCATTAAATGTAGTTATTTATAGAAAAAAATATTTGTTTGTTATTATAATAATAATATAGTATTGATAGTAATAATGAGTTTAATAAATTTATTTGATTTGTAACTTAATTGTTTCTATAATAGTATTTGTATCTATAATCATAGTAATAATAAGAAATGTTACTAATATTAAAATTTAACATAATCATTTTGATAATAATACTTAATACTTAATAATAATAATTTTAACAATTTCATTACTAATAATAATATTAACAATAATACTTATGTTTATAATAATAATTTCAATATTTATAAAATAATACTAATACTATTATTTATGAAAATAATAACAAATTTTATTATCTTTATAATAATAATAATCATAATCATAATAATGATAATAATACTAAAATGATAACATAAATAATAATAATAATAATAATAATAATAATAATAATAATAATAATAATAATAATAATAATAATAATAATAATAATAATAATAATAATAATAATAATAATATTAATAATATTTATAATAATTAATAATTATAACAATAATAATAATACCTAAGGATAATACTAAAATGCTAATAATATTCATGATACATATTTTAATACCAATGATGATAATAATTATAATACTTATAAATGTATTTATGATAATAAAAATTATAATACGAATAATAACTTAATAACAATAATCAATATTAATAATAAGGAGAACTACCTTATAAAAGGAGCTCTAAAAAGAAAAAATGCCCTAGCCCGGAATCGAACTCGAGACCTCTCGTTTCCCTAACACGTACCTACCATCTGAGCTATCATGTTATTCTGTAATTAATCCGGATTAAAACTATATAACCCTTATCAACCATCTTCTATACCATCATCATTCATCTCATACATCTTTATTATTCATCATAACATCATCATCATATTATTATTATCGGTTCTTAATTTTCATATCATCATTAACATAATACGCATATCATCATCAGAGAGCATGATAATCATTCATCACAATTCACCATCATCATCAATTCAGTTACATCCTTCGTTAACGAGAAAGAAGGAAAAAAAATAGGAAGAGTCGCTTGCTGCAGTAGAGATACAGTTCACTTAA
The DNA here is from genome assembly GCF_046630445.1 of Rutidosis leptorrhynchoides. Lineage (NCBI taxonomy): Eukaryota > Viridiplantae > Streptophyta > Magnoliopsida > Asterales > Asteraceae > Rutidosis > Rutidosis leptorrhynchoides. The sequence goes on from NC_092339.1 coordinate 193,106,596, forward strand.
GCTTAAACTCCTAGGCCCAATATACTAAGTAAGTACTCAGCCCAACAACAACAAAAAAAATTTACGGCCCAAGAGATTTCCAGTTTGCAAATTGTGAAGGAAACAGAAATTATATACATATCCAGTGGAAATCAAGTCATCATCCATATCTTATATTATATTACTCATCATCCCTATCATCGTGCAGTATCATTATACCCTTCATCGTTCGCACATCATCATCTTTATCACGATCACTGTCACATGAAATCATACATCATCTTTCATCCTCCTACGGTTCATCATCACCTTCCTCCAACATCTTCATAATCGTTTACTTAAAGAAACCAGTTATGTATAGCAGTAGTCTTTAAATGGGGTTTTGATGATTGTTGATGGTGGGAGTGTGGTTCGATTCAATAATAGCAGGAGCAACAATACAGCGTGAAAAAGAGAGAGAAGAATAAAAGTATTACGGATGGATGCTGTTGAGGTGTTTCAAGGCTGTGTTGGTGATCGAAAATAGTGAAACAGCAGTGGTGGTGATCGTCATGATGAGTAGGTGGTGGCGTTTCATTGATGGACAAGAATATAAATGAAATTGAAATGGATGAAGATGGTGAGATCTGATTATGGTTTACGAAAGTAAAAATAAAAATAATAAATGGTGATCGATTATAGATAGAAGAGGGAGTGGATGAGAGAGAGTAATGTTGATAAGGGTGGTGGAGAATCGGTTGTCGAGAGAGATGAGTTCAAAGTGAAGGTGAAAATGGTTGATCGTAAACATATATGTTTGTCTCATATATCATTGAATTAATAATAATAACATAATAATAATTATACTATAATAATTTAAATGTGTGAACAAAGAGCAGTAATATATCTCGTGACTACTTGTTTATTCTTGTCCAATATGTAATCTTTATATATATATATATATATATATATATATATATTTATATATTTATATATATATATTAGATAGGTATCTTATGTTAGTGGTTGAAAAAGAAACGAGGAAACAGTAGCTCAATAATTAGCAGCCTTAGTTTTTGTATCTTTCTTATCGACATCAAATTTTTCGGATATTATTTCGTGGTCCTTTGCTAAACAGTTAAAATATAAAAGTCTTCCGAAAAATCCCCAATTTTTTTAGGTTGACTATATTTAATTATTTCACTCATTACCTGTTTGAAACCTGATCAAAAAGGTTCGAAAATTATTTATTTTCTTTTCCGATTTATATGTACGGAGTACTAATATTTAAACTTAAAAAGGTAAAAATACTTTTAATAAATCTAAAATCTTCGTAATCGATTTACATTTCAACTTTTATTTTAATGCTTCATGAACATATACTCTATTTATTTTAAAACTAACAAAACGTTAACCGAGTGTTACTGAAGTTTACCGACTAAGCTCGAAATCATTTATTTTTAATATATTCCCTTTCTATATACAAATAGTTTTAAAAATAGCAAGTTTAATTACTAAAACAAATATATTATATATTCTTAAACAAATATATTTAATATAGCTATATATTTACAAGTAAAATTTATATACATAACTACATATATCTATTTATATAATATTAGTTTTTATTACATCGTATATTATTTTATATATTTATTTCCAACAATTAAATGTATATGCTAGTTTATTAATGTTCATGTTATTATATATTATACATATATTTATATATGCACATATTTATATATATCCACATATTTACAAACAATGGTTCGTGAATCACCGGGAACAGTTGAAGGTCAAATGATATCATGTAACCAGTTTAAATAATTTTCGAGACTCAATATTACAGACTTTGCTTATCGTGTCGAATTATGTAAAGATTAAATTTAAATTTAGTCGGAAATTCCCGGGTCATCACAAAATATTTCCTTGTCTTTGGTTGTATACGCTATGTGCTTAACGATTTTGACAGCTTCGGAAAGTTTGATCCTCATGGAGATCAAGCCATATTTCTCGGTTATTCGTCGAACAAGGTTGCTTATCGTGTATATCACAAAAGGACAAATACGATCAAGGAAAGCATTAATGTTAAGTTCGATGAGTTATCAGGAATACCTTTTGAAAAACTCATTTCAAAACCCGATCCTAACTTGGCTACTACTTCTTCAACGCAAAATTCAATTTTCTTGAAGAAGGGTATTCTGACGGTTACAACAGAGGAACTAGATATCTTGTTTGATAGTCTATATGCTCCACAATGGAATTCAGATGTTCAAGCCGTTCCGGTTACACCATCTCAATCAACGACTGATGAGACACAACCAAGTCTCTATGATGAAGATACAACACTAACTGCTTCACATGTTGCTTCTTCATCCTCCCTCCCACCTCCTTATGATAATCTTGAACCAATTCAAGATACATCCGTTGATACAACTCCAGTTGTTTCTCCAGATACTCAAATGAATCCATTAGACAATGCTACATCAGCAAAAGAGGATCATGGATCGACTTCAACAATAGTTGATGCTCCAGTTTCAACTCGAAGGGCTACATGGAATATGTGTTTATACACTGCCTTTCTTAGTAAGATTGAACCAACAACGGTTGCTCAATCTTTACTAGATCCGAACTGGGATATAGCAATGCAAGAAGAGATCAATCAATTTGAACGTTTGAAAGTATGGCAATTAGTTCCAAGACCAACGGGTCAAAGACCAATAGGGGTTAAGTGGATTTTCAAGAACAAGAAGGATTATGATGGAATTGTGGTTAGAAATAAGGCATGTCTTGTGGCCAAGGGATATCGACAACAAGAGGGTATTGATTATGACGAAACGTTTGCTCTGGTTACAAGGATTGAGGCTATTCGTCTATTTCTTGCATTTGCTTCTCATATGAAGTTCACGGTATTTTAAATGGATGTCAAAAATGCTTTTCTGAATGGTCATCTTTAAGAGGAAGTTTATGTTGATCAACCAGAAGGCTTTGTCGATCCCATTCATCCAAACCACGTCTACTACTTGGAGAAAGCTTTGTATGGTCTAAAGCAAGCATCGGGTGCATGGTACGAGACTTTGACAAAGTATTTGCTGGATAATGGCTTCTCTCGTGGAATGATTGATACAATGCTCTTCATCCGTAAAAACCACGGTCACATTCTCTTGGTTCAAATTTACGTTGATGATATTATATTTGGTTCCACGTCCCCGGCCCTATGCAAAGAATTTGGTGACCTTATGGCCAAAAAAATCGAAATGAGCATGCTTAACCAGCTCAATTTCTTCTTGGGGTTACAAGTAAAACAACTTCCAAACGGGATTTTTATCAGTCAAACATAGTATATCAATGATATGCTCAAACGTTTTAAAATGAATGCTTTCAAACCAATGACAACCCCAATGAGGAAATTACTGGATGCTGATGATAATGGGGAACCCTTTGACATTACACTTTATCAAAGCATGGTTGGCTCTTTAATGTATCTGACTGCAAGTAGACCAGACATTACACTTGCTGTAACTATCTGTGCCCGCTTTCAGTCAAACCCTAAGAAATCCCACTCAAATGTAGTAACCCGTCCTAATCCATCTGGACGAATACATTACATTTGGTTACATCGCGAGGTATTTGACCTCTATATGATACATTTTACAAATACTGCATTCATTTTTAAAAGACAATCTTTCTTTACATCGAAAGTTGACGGCATGCATACCATTTCATAATATATCCAACTATAATTGAGTTAATAATAATCCTGATGAACTTAATGACTTGAATGCAACATCTTTTGAAATATGTCATGAATGACTCCAAGTAATATCTCTAAATGAGCAAATGCATAGCGGAAGATTTCTTTAACTCCTGAGAATAAACATGCTTTAAAGTGTCAACCAAAAGGTTGGTGAGTTCATTAGTTTATCATAATCAATCATTTCCATAATTTTAATAGACCACAAGATTTCATATTTCCATTTCTCATAAACATCATGCATAAAAATCATTCATATGGATTGAACACCTGGTAACCGACATTAATAAGATGCATATAGAATATCCCCATCATTCCGGGATACCCATCGGACATGATAAACTCGAAGTACTAAAGCATTCCAAATTCCAGAATGGGGGTTGTTAGTTCCCGTAGATCTACCTTTAGGATTTGTGTCAATTAGGGGCCAGTTCCCTAATTCTTAGATTACCAGGCTAAAAGGGGCATATTCGGCTTCGATCCATTCAACCATATAATGTAGTTTCGATTACTTGTGTCAATTTCGTAAAATATTTATAAAAGCGCATTATTCTCAGTCCCAAAAATATATATTGCAAAAGCATTTAAAAAGGGAGCAGATAAAACTCACAATCCAATATTTTGTAGTAAAAATATTCATACGACGCTACTAAAGAACCTATATCAGTTATATGTATTAAAACATATAATTAACATGTAATAATAATCAAACCAGTTTATGTATATATTATTTATTTAGTTTAGTCATATATTTGTTATTTAAAAGTTATATATATTTATTTTTGTATTTTATTTTTTATACCTATAGTTATATTAATATATATACATATATATGTATATTGTAAATCAATAATTTGTTATATAAAAATAATACAAATTATGATAAAGATCATAATAACTCTAATAATATTATTAATAATGTTAATAAAAATGAAAATATTTTTAATATTAATAATAAAGACAATACTACTAAAAATAAATAAAAAGCCATATGTTAATAATAATAATAATATTTTTGATAATAATGTTAATGACATTAATAATAATAATAATACTTTTTCCAATAATAATACTAATAATGAAAATAATAATAATAATAAAAATAATAATAATATAATAATAATAATAATAATAATAATAATAATAATGATAATAATAATAATAATAATAATAATAATAATAATAATAATAATAATAATAATAATAATAATAATAATAATAATAATAATAATAATAATAATAATAATGATAAATAAACTACCTTAAAAGCTTTTCCTAAAAAAATGCCTCAGACCGGGCTCGAACCTAAGACCTCTCGCTTAAACCCCCACACTCCATACCAATGCTCTGTTTATACTTTTCTGTTTGAATTCGTAATTCAATTTTATTTAACCCAAAATTCTGTTTCCTTCTTCTTTACAAATCAATCTACGAGTTTAATAACCAACATAACCAATTAAGTTTTGGTTTTAAAAATGCTAATCATCGTTATTTACGTTTCTTACATAACCATCCTTATTATCAACTCCTCGGCCCAACTATAAAAGAAAAGCCCACGGCCCAAACAAAAAATGAAAGGCTTCGTTCCATGCTGAATTCAAAAGCCCAAAATTTATTTGGTTCATTTTCTTTTCTTCATCATGCTATACATGCAATAAATAAATATGTATAGGTGATATGATCTCATGTTGTACTTGCCCACTGGTCGGCCACTAAGTCTTCCACATGCCATTATTTTTCTATTAGGTTGATAAAATAATATATATTAATACCTCATACATCATTATTATAGTTTTCATCTTCTTTGTTTAACCATGAACAGAAATGTAATTAATAAATTAAACGGGGCTGCTTGTTCTCGTAATCTGGAAAACAGAAGAAGAAAAATGAGGTAAGATGGTGAAGTTTGCGAATGAAAACAAAAAAAGTTTGGTGGTGCATGGTTTTTGAGGGTGGTGATACACCATAGGTGGTGACGGTTTTAGGTTGATGATGATAATGATTATGGTTCATGGTGTAACATCCCAGGTAACACGTTCCCCGTAGCATGATATTGTCCGCTTTGCCCGTAAGCGCACGGATTTTTCTTGGCAACCACACACGACGAGCACTTTCCCAGGAGGTCACCCATCCTGGTAGTGCTCTGGCCTGAGCACGCTTAACTACAGAGTTCTCATGGGATCTGCTGCGCTTGTGGTCCCAAAACGCGTCATGCTAGGAAAGGTCTCCACACCCTTATAAGGCATGCTTCGTTCCCCTCTCCAACTGATGTGGGACGGATGTAACACAGATGTTACAATCCTCCCCCCTAATGGGACACAACGTCCTCACTGTGCACATCTGGTCCGGGGCCTGGCTCTGATACCATCTGTAACATCCCAGGTAACACGATCCCCGTAGCATGATATTGTCCGCTTTGCCCGTAGGCGTACTGATTTTTCTTGGCAACCACACACGACGAGCACTTTTCCAGGAGGTCACCCATCCTGGTAGTGCTCTCGCCTGAGCACGCTTAACTGCAGAGTTCTCATGGGATCTGCTGCGCTTGTGGTCCCAAAATGTGTCATGCTAGGAAAGGTCTCCACACCTTTATAAGGCATGCTTCGTTCCCCTCTCCAACTGATGTGGGACGGATGTAACACGGATGTTACACATGGTTGTGTGGTGTTCGAACAGAAAATAAATATATGATGTGGTTCGTTGTATTTTTGATGTCTTTGTTTGTCGTCAACAACTATAAGAAGTAAATGGGTTACGGAGTTCAAGTGATGGTATGTGAGTCAGGGATTTGATGGTGATTAAGTTGTTCGAACAGAAGGCTAAAGAAAATTTATAATCACACAACAAAAGTTTACGATGGTGATGATTGTTATATCCAAAACATTAACGGGATTGATGATGATGGTGTTTCATTGTGATTGTACAGAGAAAAAGGATGCCGCAGCTTACATGGTTCGTTCATGGTGATCGATGATAGTGGTGAAGTTTTTGTATGGGTATCAATCAAGAAAGTGTTGTGAGTTAGTAAATGAAGAGAATAGAAATAGGAATAAAAAGTATGAGATGGTGTTGCATGGTTATCAAGGTAGTGGGTTGAAGAGGTAATGGCGGTTGAGTGTAATAAGGGAGGTGGTTACATGGTGATCACGAATACCAAGAGAGTGATGGTTTGATGATGTTTAAACAGAAACGATTCACAGAAGCTGTAGTAACTTCGAATGATGATGGTGATGTTGTTGTGATGAAGGTGATGAAGGTGAAGGTGTTCATGGTGTGTCTAATATCACAGCAAAACAGAAATATTAGAGGTGATGGTTCGAAGTGGGTTTGTTGATCGAAGTTGTGTTCGAAGGTTACACAATTAGAGGGAATTGAAAGTGTGACGGGTTTGTTGTGTTGCCTTTCACAAGTCAGTATGTTAATATATATATAAATATAAATAGATAACCTGATGGGATTGTAACAGAAATATGCAAAGACAAGATACTAACTCCAAATATAGTAATAATTTCAATCAACAAACAGTATTCAATCATAACACAATTTTCTACAATTATTTACAGAGGCACAATAATTAATAGTAAAGCAGGCAAAATTTTAATATCTTATACCGACAGTTTCACCCGGACTGGTATATCATACTCTGTTGTGTAACTTAGTGGCGAATAAAAGTGTACATAAAAATCCTATATTTTCACAGTAATTATTTATATTCATTTTGGTCAGTATGGTATAAAATTCTGTCATTAATTTAATAAATAAAAATTACATCAACTATCCCTCTCATTTATGGGTAAAATATAAAAAGTGTTAAAACTTAACAAATAGTTCCTAAATACATTTTTAATAAGTCAAAAATTTATAGAACTCATTTTTGTATCACCGTTTATTTTAAAATTCCATAAGTTTGAATTTAACTTGCTTAATATCAATCGAAACATCAAACGAGTATTACAATCATTTAATATTTATTTTTAATATATTTTATTTATATATAGAGATATATTTTAAATAATAATTATTATAATATCCTATTTTTATTTTAATTTACATAAATAAATTTAGTAACAACAACATACAATATTTATGTTTCCAATTATTATTTATGTATGTATATATATATATACACCTATCAAGTTACAATTAATTGTTCGTGAATCGTCGGAACTGGTCGAAGGTCAAATGATTTCATAAAATAGTTCAAAAATTTTGAAATTCAATTTAGTCGACTTTTCTTATCATCACAGTACCTACCCGTTAAAGAAATTTCGTCCCAAAATTTGAGTGAGGTGGTCATGGCTAACAATAAAAATGTTTTCATGACGAATTTGAGTTGATAAATAGAGTTTTATCATCATTTAGTAATATGGATAAAACAATTCGATTATTCGTAGAGTACGAGTGAAGCTATCGTAAAAGAGTGAAATGAGGAAATAAAGTTTCGTCATATCTTTTGACGTAGATATGGTTGATTTCCGGAGTTCAAGGGATTTGGAGAAAATCTTCGTGATAAGATTTGATTCTTCGGTAATTAAAGAAATTAGGATCCTCTTTGATTAAATGTGATTGCCTCGATTGCTTTGTCGGATATTTTACTATAAATCCTCCCTCTTCATTTTCCTTATATTTTTGAGTTCCATCCTTTTGTTTTCTCTTCCCGACTTTAGGTCAAGTGAATAATGGACCAGAATTCGTAGGTATGAAGTTTCAAATGAACATTACTAACGTTCTAAGAGAGAAATTGTAATAGCATGATCTTGATTGGTTAAATTACCAGAATTCAAGAGAAAAGATAGAATTTATCAAGATATTATGTTCTTGATATGTTTATATATTTAGATAGAATGTAAGAGTCGTGTAACATGGCACATGATGACGTTCTGATCTGTGAATCATCACGTTCCATTAGAAACTCAGCATGACTTACTCTAATATAATCACGTTGATCAAGTGTCATTATATTATAGTAATTCATGTATCAATTTCTTTACATTTCTCCAGAATTCATTCATAAATTAAACTTAGATTTTACAGAAGTTTTCAATATAATGAAACATAGGAAGCACGAAGAGATATATAATTTCGGACGAGAATATTTATGAAATTATCCTCAAAAATATCGAAGATATTTATGATGATATTTTGGAATTTCCATGTTCGAAGGTTGATGAAGAAAAATTTTTCGCAAGATTTTAACATGACTTCGGAGTAAGATATTTGCTGAAGATTTCATTGGATCCAGAATTACCTGAATTCTTTGAATATAGAGTTTGGTCCTTGTATTTGTTCTCGGTCTCCTCAGTGTTAGTTCAATCCGTTTTTCAGTACTAAATTTTCCGAGCTTTTCCAACATACTATTCTTTATCATCAAACTTCCGACGATTAAGGTCGTTTACGGTTGCCTACAGTTTCTGCTGCTTCATTCAGCTTTTTTAAGCTCGAGTTTAGATATCATTGAATTTCATGAGTTTGTAATTCTCAATCTTTAAAAGTCAATCTCAAGGATTGAGTAATATCAGTCTTAAAAGCTGATTTTTGATCTTTAAGGAGATTATCCTTTCTGGGGATCTGATTCATTTATTTGAAAATTTTTAAAATTTTTACTAGAATTGGGTAGTTAGTATATAAGACTAGGGCTGTTCTTTATTATCAGAGACCACTAGATTCTAATACAACTACTGTGTTACTAGTATTTTTAATGGTAACCAAGTGTATAAGTTAAAATTTAAAAAATTCGAAAGAATTTAACCCCTTCCCACACTTAAGATCATGCAATGCCCTCATTTGCAAGAAATCAGTAACAATTTAAATTATTGAGGGTGATTAGCATAGAAAAATTATTAAATTTTACCAAAGTTTCCAAACATATTGGCGTTTGTTTGCTGAATGATAAATGGTGCACATCATTTGTTCATTCCGTCTTGTTGTTACATCACATTTGTTTTTCGTTTTGTCGTCAAAATTAGTAGCTTTTGTTGAACTTAATGCCAGTCTTTGAAAATGCGCTGTTTTACCCTATTGTGTATAAGAAATAAAATACATACAATACAAATATAAACATGCATGGTAAGTTGAAATGGGACTTAAAATCCCACTTTCAAATTAAATATGAAACATTAGTACAACATAGTAAAAATATTAAACTTACATAAAAGTATCAAATCAAAATATAATGAAAAGATAAAAATCATAGAAATCACCAACGGGAACTATATCAATCTGGATAGGGGTTCCAGTTCATGTCATCGTCCGGGTTCCATGGTTGGTGATAGGTGTACTGCTAGGCCTGGTTAGGGTCGTAGAGAGTAAATGGTTGTCTCATCTTGGGCTGGTGTGGAGGATAGTAAGCGGGTCGGGTCGGTACGTAGTGATCCTGAGGTGATAGCCAACTCATGATCTGACGCTGATGATAGTCACATCTGTCATGCTGTCGTTGCCTATAATGCTCGTACTCATTCCGGGCTTGCCACTGCTCTAACCGACTAAATCTATCCTCGTTTGTCATTTCTACCTCATCTATACGCTGGTAGACGTCAGTCATAGCCTCCCTAATGACATCCCTAATGTCATTTGCTTCCTCCATTTCTTCATCCGAACCTCTCTCTACCTGTAGATGACGACCAACATATGGTACTGCCTGATTGCGTCTGCTCTTTAATACCTTAGCACCCTGATAGACCTTCAATCCTAAAGTATCATCATGTTCCCTACATACCAAAAGTGGACCCCCTTGATCCCTATCTACACCAAAATACTCTCCAATGAGAGTAACAAAAATACCTCCTCCTATTATTCCCCCGTCTTGTATTCCGGCTACCACTTTGGACAGATAAAAACCAACACAGTAGGGATTATTAACAAAGCTTCTATTGTTTCGAATACACTTAAGGTAAAACAAGTCATGTAAGGTCATCTTCTTCTTGTTTTAACCTCTTTGTGTAATCGAATTAGCTAAAAATCTATGTATAATACATAGCTCTGCTTTGTTAATATCTAAGTAGGAGTGTCTTCCTCCTAGCGAAAAAACATTATAATTTGACATACGCCTCCAGACGGCGTTCGCGTCAAAATTCATATCTACCCTTTCACCATGATAAATCAAATTCATACAATCAGGTAGTAGTAATTCACTAGGAGTGTAAATCTGTAAAAGCCCTGGCCATGTCCAGCATGGACATCCTGTACATCCTACGGTCAAGTATAAATCTAAGAAAACTTCTATCATCTAACCTATCTACATCCGCATTTAACGCTATAGTACTCATAAGCTCAACACACCATTCCTTACATACAGGCCTACGAATGGTGAATAAACGTTCCCAATCGGGAAAAGAAGAGCTGCCATACCTTTGGATCAGATGCAGTCTAACTGAGTTAGCTAGTTGGACCCTTTCCAAAGGCTCCCAATCGATTACCCTCAGCACTTCTACATTTTTCGTTACTAGTTTGAATTTGTTACTTTGATATGTTGGGTAATCTCTCCAGCTTCGATCAAATCTCAAATTGGGATGCAACTGTGCTTCATGAATCATTGGGTGTTCTACTATCAGATGAATCGGAAAAATTACGTAGGCATCAACATATTCTTGTTGCGGATCATAATAAGGTACGTGTTGATCAGGTTGTTGTTGTTGTTCCTGTTGTTGCTCCGGTTCATATTGCATTTCTGGTTCAGGTTCTGGAGCAGGTTATCTAGATGATGATGATGCACCATCAGTATCGGTAAATCTCTGCAAAACATATTAAACACAAAATTTGTGCATCCAAATATGCATTAGTGTTAGCAAAATAACAACTTGAAACAATTACAATAACATGTTAAATCAAAATTAAACTTATATGCATTTTCACAATTTTAATAATTCTACACTTTTTCAAATAAGCATATATGAAAATGTTTACAAAGTTCATAAGCATTCAACTCAAATAACATGTTAAAACAACCATTACTAGCAATTAAACAAGTTTCAAATGGCATTTACATCAATTTAATCAAGTTCATGAATTTTAGACCTAAAAAGTCCACTTTAATTCTCAAAAAATCATGTTTAGGATCAAAGTTTGGATCATTTAGCTACCTAAACATGTTACACTACTTAATTTAGCAAAAATTCATGACAAAAATCGGCCATAACCTGTTTATATCAAAAAGCCCTAAATTGCTCAAGAACCAAACCCTAGATTCCTAAAAATTTTGAAGTTTTTGGCTTCAAATCATGTTAAATAGCATCAATCTAGGTTATACATGCATAATATACTAACAATTTAACTCTAATTACACTAGAAATTAACAAAATCAAATTAGGAAAATTATATCTCAATAACAATAAAAATCAAATTTAAAGAGGTTTATGGGTGTACTTGTTACCCTTCTTGATAAACTTCTTATCAAATTCATGATTAGAGCGGATTATATCAAGAAATTTGGTTGATTTTGGTTAAAAATTGATGAAAATTGAGAGAGTTTGGGAGGTATTTGCGTATTTGTGTGTGTGTTTGTGAAAGAGCAGAACAACTCGTGGCCTTTTCAATCTGACCAGTTTTTCTTGGCCATGCGATCGTATGGCTTTGCTGTGCAATCCCCATGCAATCGCATGGGGGTCTGTTTTATATATATATATATATATATATATATATATATATATATATATATATATATATATATATATATATATATATATATATATATATATATAACCTTATACTTTTTAAAACAATTAATTAATTTTATTTAAAATTTTGTTTCTTTAGAATGAGGGTGTTTCGGATCATTGTCCTAGTACGTCCCTCGACAAAATTTTAAAATTTTGACATTTCAAAGCGTTGTTTTAAAAGCAAAGATTTTTGGGTTTTTTAATGTTTTTGGCATACTTTAATTTAACAAGATTAAAAATAATGATATTAAAAGTTCTCATCCCGCCCTCGGGTAAAGCAATTTCGGTTCAACGACCTAGTTTTCAACTCACGGCGAATTTTTAAATATCAAATTTTTAACTTAATGAAATAAAGTAAATTTTTGTTTTTTTAAATTCACACCAAACTTAAATTTAAAATGCATAAAATTAAAAATTCATATAATTAAAATTAAAAATTCACACCAAATTTATATTATATTTTTGTTTTTATACATACAAACTTATATTAAAAATATCAATTTTTCATATATTTACAAACTTAAATATATTGATTTTAAAAAGTTTACAATATAAATTTAATATTTATATATTAATTTTAAAAACATAGTAAAATTAAAATTAAAAATCTTTTTGGTCTTTTATCCCACTTTAATCAATCAAATATTATCAAAAATATACGCCCCTCTTTTCGGTAAAGTAATTTCGGCTATATTACCTAGTTTTACTCCTGATGAATTTCTGAAATATTTTGGGTTAATTGATTAAAGATATTTATACCTTAAGAATAAACGGTAAATTTTGCATTGATGTAATAAATTTTTGTATGATATCAATAATTTCGGTTACGCATACCTAATTTTATTGAATACCAATTTAATACTTTATAACGAAGGATTCAGCATTTATTATCAAAAGGTTAAAAGCAATAAAAATAAAAATAAAAACTGTACATACTTACCTGTGAGATAGAATTCTCAGAGACCTGCTTTAGCCGACTCATAGGAGAGTCGTGTGATTTGGTTCTCCATAGCTACGTAAGCGTATTTCGATTCTTCAATATCTTTTTTTCTAAACATATGAATGGTCCTTCTCTGCATAGAGTAACAAATTCGGTATTTGAATATGCTTGATTATTTGAATATTTACCTTCGTGTGACCATTTTTTGCATTTATAACATCTTTCAAGGTGTCGTGCTCTTCTTTTTGTTGCGGATTTTGATTTTCCTTTACCAAAATATATCTTATGATGATCTTTTCTGAGTTCTTTTCTTACTCCGTCCATTTTGCCTCTTATGAATGATACCAGTTCACTCGGAAGTGTGTCATTATTACGTTTAGTAATCATAGCGTGTAGCATTAGACCATGGTTCAGATCAAAGGAATTTTTCATCTCGTAAAACCTAAAAAAATTAAAAATTCAGAATGGGAGGAGAAGACTAGTTCTTTAGGTTCTGCAAGGGAAAGACCATTCGGATTCTATTTTCGAAAACTACACGAAAACAGAATATCTAACTCTAACAGAAATATATATTACCCTAAAAAGATTCGAAACTTCCCACACTTAGTTAGCTGTGGTATCGAAATTGTGATTAACTTCATCTTCAACTTCCATTGGATTATCTATGTAATGTTTAACTCTGTGACCATTAACCTTAAATTCAATCCCATTTGAATTTATTTATTCTACTATTCCGTATGGGAAAACTCTCTTAACTATGAATGGTCCAGACCATCTTGATTTCAATTTTCCAGGAAATAGCTTGAATCGTGAATTGAAAAGAAGAACCCTGTCTCCTTCTTTAAATTCTTTTGAACTTCTGATTCTTTTATCATGCCATTTCTTCGTTCTTTCTTTATAGATTAACGAATTTTCATATGCTTCATGTCTTAATTCTTCTAATTCGTTTAGTTGACTTAACCGTAGACGTTCAGCTTCATGTAAATCAAGATTACATGTCTTCAAAGCCCAAAATTCTTTGTGCTCAATTTCTACTGGAAGGTGACATGCTTTTCCGTAAACGAGTTTGAAAGGTGTGGTGCCAATTGGAGTTTTATAGGCTGTTCTAAAAGCCCAGAGTGCATCCTCCAATTTCATGGACCATTCCTTCAGATTTGATCCTACAGTTTTCTCTAGAATACGTTTTAAAGCTCGGTTGGTATTTTCAACTTGTCCACTTGTTTGTAGATGATAAGCAGTAGAGATTTTATGAGTCACTCCATATCTTTTAAGAACTTTCTCAAGTTGATTATTACAAAAATGAGTACCCCGATCACTTATTAAAGCTTTCGGTGTTCCAAACCTAGCAAAAAGACGTTTTAAAAAGTTGACTACAACTCGTGCATCGTTAGTTAGGATAGATTGTGCTTCCGCCCATTTAGATACATAATCAATGGCAACGAGAATGTAGAGATTATTATGAGATTTTGGAAATGGACCCATAAAGTCAATACCCCAAATGTCAAATACTTCAAATACTTGAATGACATTTTGTGGCATTTCATCACGTTGACTTATTTTTCTGGCCCTTTGACATGTATCACATGATTTTCAAAGAAGGTGTGCGTCTTTGAAAATTGTAGGCCAATAGAATCCAGCATCGTAAACTTTTCTTGCTGTGAGTTGAGGCCCATAATGCCCTCCTGTTGGTCCTGTGTGACAATGTTTTAAGATTTGACTGACTTCATCTCCGAATACACATCGACGTATTATTCCATCTGGACAAATTTTAAACAAATGTGGATCTTTCCAAAAATAGTGTTTTATATCACTAAAGAATTTCTTTCGTTTTTGGTACGACAACCCCTTTTCAAGGAATCTACATACTAAATAGTTTGCATAGTCTGCAAACCATGGAATTTCATTACAATCTATCTTCAATAGATATTCATCAGGAAAGTTATCTTGTATGGATGATTCATTTAGAACTTCTAATTCAGGATTTTCAAGACGAGAAAGATGATCAGCGGTGATATTTTCTGCTCCCTTTTTATCTCGGATCTCAATATCGAACTCTTGTAGGAGTAAGATCCAACGGATTAATCTTGGTTTGGCATCTTGTTTCTAAAATAGGTATCTAATAGCAGAATGGTCGGTATAGACTACCGTTTTAGCTAGAACGAGATATGAACGAAATTTGTCAAAAGCAAAGACAATAGCAAGGAGTTCTTTTTCAGTAGTTGTGTAATTCGTTTGTGCTCCTTGTAATGTCTTACTAGCTTAATAAATAGGTTGAAATAGTTTTTCAATCCTTTGTCCTAAAACGGCTCCCATTGCAAAATCACTTGCATCGCACATGAGTTCAAACGGTAGATTCTAATTTGGAGTTATCATGATCGGTGCATTAGTGAGTTTTTCTTTAAGAATATTAATAGATTTGATGCATTCATATGAAAAGATGAATGGAGCATCCTTTTCTAGGAGTTTATTCATAGGAGTGGCAATTTTAGAAAAATCTTTTATGAAACGTCGGTAAAAACCGGCATGCCCTAGAAAACTCCTAACTCCTCTAACATTGGTGGGATGTGGAAGTTTAGCAATTACATTTACTTTAGCTCTATCCACTTCAATTACTTCTTTTGAAATTTTATGACCAAGAACGATGCCTTCTCTAACCATGAAATGGCATTTCTCCCAATTAAGTACTAGATTTGATTGTTCGCATCTAATAAGCATTCGTTCAAGATTAACTAGATATGATTCAAATGTATCACCGAAGACTGAAAAGTCATCCATGAAAACTTCCATGCATTCTTCTATCATGTCGTTAAAAATCGCCATCATGCACCTTTGAAAGGTTGCAGGGGCGTTGCAAAGTCCAAATGGCATGCGTTTGTAAGCAAAAGTACCATAAGGGCATGTGAACGTGGATTTCTCTTGATCCTCGGGTGCTATTGGAATTTGAAAATATCCGGAAAAACCATCAAGAAAACAATAGTAACTGTTTCCGGCTAATCTTTCTAACATTTGATCAATGAAAGGTAAGGGAAAGTGATATTTTCTGGTGGCGTCATTTAATTTTCTATAATCAATACAAACACGCCATCCTGTTACAGTCCTAGTAGGAATAAGCTCATTTTTCTCATTTGTGATGACAGTTATGCCACCCTTCTTTGGTACACATTGAACCGGACTTACCCATGGACTATCAGAGACTGGATAAATTAAACCTGCATCTAGCAGTTTAATAATTTCTTTCTTAACAACATCTTGCATATTTGGATTTAGTCTTCTTTGGCGTTGCACATACGTTTTATGACCTTCTTCCATAAGGATTTTATATGTGCAATACGAAGGACTTATTCCTTTAATATCATGAATTTTCCATGCAATAGCTGGTTTATGAGCTTTTAACACAGCAATGTGTTGAGATTTTACATTTTACGTAAGAGAAGACGATATTATTACAGGTAATTCAGATTCACCATGTAAATAAGCATATTCCAAATGGTTTGGAAGTGGCTTTAACTCTAATGTCGGTGGTTCTTCTATCGATGATTTGTATCGATATCTATCTTCTTCTTTTAGCATTTGAATTTTTTCTGTTGTTGGTTCATATCCATTAGCCATAAGTGTAGCTAACATTTCAGCTTCTTCAATTGGTTCATTTCCTTCTCCTAAAGAACATTCTCATGTCCCTTGTAATTCTGGAAATTCTTCTAACAATTCTGCATGTGAATCTATAGTTTGAATGTAATAACATGTATCATCTGCAGATTACGATTGTTGCATGGCTCTATCAATTGAAAAGGTAACACTCTAGTCCTCTATACTTAGGGTCAGTTTCTTACCAAACACGTCTATTATTGCTTTAGCCGTGTTTAAGAATGGTCTTCCTAATATGAGAGGAACTCGAGAATGTTCTTCCATGTCCAGAATAAGAAAATCTACTGGAAATACTGAAGTACCAACTTTAACTAGCATGTTCTTCATTATCCCTCTAGGATATTTTACTGATCGATCGGCTAGTTGTATGCTTATTCGTGTTGGTTTCAATTCTCCAAGGTCTAGTTTAGCGTATAGTGAATATGGCATTAAATTTATACTAGCACCTAAGTCTGCCAATGCTTCTATTGAACTAAGACTATCCAGAAAACATGGAATTGTGAAACTTCCTGGATCTGAAAGTTTTTCTGCTATATTATTCAATAGTACTGCAGAACAATTTGCATTCATAGTAACAGCCGAGAGTTCTTCCATTTTCTTTCTATTTGTGATTAGATCTTTCAAGAATTTGGCATATCTTGGCATTCCTGAAATCACATCAATGAAAGGTAGATTTACATTTATCTGTTTAAACATATCCAAGAATTTGGATTGCTCGGCTTCAAGTCTCTCTTTTCTCATTTTACTCGGGTAAGGAAGTGGTGGTTGGTATGGTTTAACATAAGGTTTAGCCTTAACTGTGTTATCTTCATTAACCTTCTTAACTACCGATTCTGTTTCCTTATCTTGCTCAGGTTGTGGTTCTTGTGGAGTAGGAATAGAGTCATCAGAAATTACAGGTATTTCAGGTGGTTTAAGTGTAATACCACTTCTTGTGGTAATGGCTTTAGCTGTTTCATTCTGGGGGGTTAGCATTTGTATCACTAGGTAGACTTCCCGGTTTTCTTTCACCTATCAACCTTCCTAGGTTGCTTACTTCTTGTTCCAAATTTTGAATAGAAGCTTGTTGATTTCTAAATGCTTGAGCATTTTGTTCAATGGTTAGTTTCTGAGATGTGAAAAACTGCGTTTGAGATTCAACTAGCTTCGATATCATATCTTCAAAATTTGGCTTTTTATCATCGGTTTGTGGTGGTTTGTTTTGAAAAATAGGCCTTTGCTGATTGTAAGTATTGTTAGATACTTGCTGATTGCTAGGACCTTGTTGGTTGTTGTATGGAACATTTCGGTTATAATTCTGATTTTGATTGTAGATCGGTCTTGGCGGTTGATAATTATTCTGATAATTATTTCCAGGCCTTTGGTTCATGTATGAAACATTCTCTCTTTATTCCATTGTTTGTTCAATACTGAGATAATCTTTTGTCAAATGTGGTCCTCCACACTGCTCACAACTAATTCGTATTGAGTGAATATCTTTAGTCATCTTTTCCATTCGTCTCTCGACAGCATATATCTTTGTAGAAATGGAATCAAAGTCATGGCTAGAATCGGCTCTAGCTACTTTAGAAGATCTAATGATATCTTTTTCTTGATGCCACTCATGTGAGTGGGAAGCAGTGTTATCAATAATTTTTTAAGCGTCAGTTGCGGTTTTCTTCATAATGGAACCACCAGCTGCTATATCTATGTCTTTTCGTGTAGTGATGTCGCATCCTTGGTAGAATATTTGTACTATTTTATAAATGTCTAAACCATGTTGCGGACATCCTCTCAATAACTTTCCAAATCTTGTATACGCCTCATATAGAGTTTCATTTGGCTTTTGTGTGAACGTAACAATTTCTCCTTGAAGTCTCCCGGCTTTAGATGCCGGAAAGAATTGTTTAAGAAATTTTTCAACTAAAACATCCCATTTATCAATCGCCCCTTCAGGTAACGATTCTAACCAATCTTTGGCTTCTCCCTTTAAAGTCCAGGGAAATAACATGAGATAGATCTGTTCATCCTCTACTTCTCGGATTTTAAATAAAGTACAGATCCTATTAAAGGTACGAAGATGTTCGTTTGGATCTTCTTTCGGCGCACCACTAAATTGGCATTGATTAGTTATCATGTGTAGGATTTGTCCTTTGATTTCATAATCTGGTGCATTAATGTCAGGTTGAGTAATTGCGTGACCTTGGCCAGTGCGTTTAGCTCTCATTCGGTCTTCCATACTTAGAGGTTCCATATTCTCCATTATTGAATTTCTTGAATCTGAATCACTAGAGGATTCTGATTTAATGGTTTGTTCCTCGACAATCTCTGTTTGAATGATTGGTGGTTGCGGAGGAAAGATTAGTGGTTCAGGATCTCTGAATTGTCCCTGAATATCCTCCGAATTCTCAATTGTGAGGTCGGGTTCAAAAAATGGATTATCGGAAATTTGAATTGGAGTACTTGGTTGACTTGATGATGATCTAAGGAAAAATCAACGGCGACAATATTGGCTAGATGTCTTGATCGAGTTACAGGTGGTGAATGTATGAAAGGTGGTGAACGTTTTGCTCGGTGCACTGAATATCCTATTAGTTATACAAGATAAAAATTATATAAGTTATCAAATTAATAGACTTTTCTGATTTTGCCCACGTTTCGAATAGCCAATAATTGCATCAGGTAGCCAGGACCCTTTAAATCGGAAGCCCACAACTCGCCACTAACAAATCCAACTATTACTACGAACCAGAAAATTTTGGATGTCTATCAATTTAACCACTTAAAATAATTTTTCGTCGAAGTTTAAAGAAATTTTAGAGAAGAAGTAGAAAATTCTATGTACTAAAAACTAGAGCGTCGAGAAGAAAGAAAAAGAGCGCGTCGGAAAACGTCGAAAAATAAAAGGTCGAAAAATAATAAAAAGAACGTAGCGCGTCGAAACTTAAAAGTCTTAAAACTAAGAATTAAAAGTTGAGTCTAAAAAATATTAAAGCTTAAAAGAAATTCTATATCCAAAACGGTAATAACTTAAAAAAATACTAAAATCTTAAAACAGCGTCGCAAAAATTCTAAAGCACCTAAATCTTAGTCTAAAGAAAAAGCACTTAAGAAATTTTACGGCAAAGCCTAAAAATCTAGAAATAAAAATAACTACGGCAAAAACTATATTAAAACTAATTACGAGCGAAAAATATAAAAACTATGAATTAAACGACTAAAAAGATACGAAAATATAAAAATAAGCTTAAAATTTATAAAAAATACAATTTTTATAAAACTATTATTTTATATTATTTATTTTATAAAAGTATTAATTTTATATATTAGTAAAACTTATTAAAAAAAAGAAACTAAATAATAAAACAAAACTAAATAATTAAATAATTATAACCTGATTAGGGTTTTAATATTAATAATTATTATTAATTAAAAACCCTAATCGTACAGACTAAGGTACCAGGCCAGTCAAATCACTCCATGCGATCGCATGGAGTGTATGTTATATATTCATGCGATCGCATGACCTGCGGATCTGGGCCAAATGCTGGGCTGCTACAGTACCAGGCCCGAATAGTTTTACTTATTTTATTTTTTTCTGTTTTATAAAATATTTATATAAATGAAATAAAAACTTAATTTTTAAAAACTAAAATAAAAATAAAGAAACTTTATAATTTTATATATATATTTAACAAACTCTTAAAAATATGTAAATTTTTTTTCTTTTTATATTTTTGTTATTTTTTAAAAATTAAAACGTATTTTTACAAAAGTAAATTAAAAATCTTTTTTTTATATAGCGTTTCGCTTCCGGCGTTTAAGCAGTTCCCCGGCAGCGGCGCCAAAAATACTTGATGTTAAAGCGAAGGGGTGCAAAATAGTAGTATTTTTGCTACAAAATACTATTAATTACAATACAATTTTACACAAGTTATTTATTTATTTATAGAGTGGATATACCTAAACCTTGCTACAACACTTATAGGCAGTGTACCTAATCGTACAGTAGTGTAGTTTTTATTAAATCCGGTTCGTCCACAGGGAACTCGCCAAGTTTAACGCTATATTTTTAAAAACTATATTTGTAAAAATATAAATATATATATATATAAGTAGTATTATTATTATAAAAAGAAGGTTTTTACCGTTTAATGACCGGTTTGTCGATTTTAAAACTTAAGTCGCAGTTAAAACCTAATGTAAAATATTTAAAATAAATATAACTTAATTTTAAGCGTAAAGTAAATAACGATAATAAAACTGCGATAAATAAAAATGCGATAAATAAAAGTGAAATTAAATAAAATGACAGTAAATAAAAGTGCGATAATTAAAAGTGCAATTAAATATGAAATAAAGGAATTATGCTTATTTAAACTTCTGTAATCATGATGTTTGACGTGTTGATTTTAGTTTATTACCATGAGTTAATTGTCCTTTATCCTGGATTATTCAATATGTCCGTCTGGTTTTTGTCCATAACAGTCCATCAGTCATAAATATAAAGTGCGATGTCCTCGTCAAATTATCCTTATATCCGAAGTCAAATATTCCAACTAATTGGGGACTTAAACTATAATTACACCAAGTGTCCTTGTATATAATTCACCCCTGTTTTAATAAGTCCATAGACTATTAATCCATTCCTGTGTCCGGTTAAATGAACGATTATTAGTACTTATAAATATCCCGCCCATCGTGTCCGATCGAGTGTATATGGTTATTTATAGGTACGTCCAATTGTAAATCTTTATATTAAATTAACAAACTATCATTTAATTAAACAAATATAAAGCCCATTAATAGTCCATAGTCTAATTTCCACAAGTGTCGTTCTTTTGTCCAAACCCTAATTATGGTACAAAGCCCAATTAACCAATTTTAATATTTAGCCCAACATCACGATTACTTCAGCTTAAATAATCATAATAATAACTTAGCTACGAGACATTAATTTAAAAAGGTTGAACATAACTTACAATGATTAATAATAGCGTAGCGTTACACGGACAGAATTTCGACTTACACCCTTACAACATTCGCTAACATACCCTTATTATTATTAAAATTAAAATTAAAATTATAATATATATATATATATATATATATATATATATATATATATATATATATATATATATATATATATATATGTATACGTAATAGATGGAGAAAGAAAAAGATGTGTACATTTGATCAAAAACTGTGAAATTTATAGGATGTCAACTGATTCTGTTCACCATGCG
Organism: Rutidosis leptorrhynchoides; assembly: GCF_046630445.1. NCBI lineage: Eukaryota > Viridiplantae > Streptophyta > Magnoliopsida > Asterales > Asteraceae > Rutidosis > Rutidosis leptorrhynchoides. The sequence goes on from NC_092339.1 coordinate 193,128,775, forward strand.
ATCGCATGGGTTTATAACTGCCAGGCCATGCGATCGCATGGCCCCCTGGGACAACTCAAATTTGGTTGTTTTCTTCTTGCCGATGATTTTATAAATATATATAATATATATATAATTTTTAATAATTATTTATATATTATATTATGTTTATGTGCATAGTTAACTTGTAATTTTAGCTCCGTTGCGTCGTGCGTTGAGAGTTGACTCTGGTCCTGGTTTCGGATTTTCGAACGTCCTTGCGTACAATTTAATATCTTGTACTTTGCGTTTTGCGTCTTGTATTCTTGTAATTTTGAGACGTTTCTCATCAATAATTTGAACCACTTTGATTGTACTTTGTACTTTTGAGCTTTTTGGTCGTTTGCGTCTTCAATTCTTCGAATATGTCTTTTGTATTCACGTTTTATTATTTAAACGAATATCACTTGTAAATAGAACAATTGCAACCAAAAGCTTGTCTTTCTTGAGGGATACTACTATGAATATATGTTCGTTTTTAGCATTATCATATATACACACATATCTATTTACAAATAGTTGTTCGTGAATCGTCGAGAATAGTCAAAGGTCAAATGAATATATGAACATTGTTTCAAAATTTTCGAAACTCAATATTACAGACTTTGCTTATCGTGTCAAAACCATATAAAGATTAACTTTAAATTTGGTGGGAAATTTCTGGGTCATCACACCTCCGGCTAAGTTCCAAAAGAAATACTTACACTCCTGATGCTATGTGATCTTCTCTATCATCAACAGATGCCTACTGATGACAAAGAGTGGATCTGACAGCCTGACAGTGTCGATGCTAAAGCTTTTCTACTCATTCACAAGAGTGGAAAACCCAGATTATGTAGAGCTTATACGGGATATCGTCCAAGCTCAAGTGGATAAACCAAGGAATTCCTATATTCCTTGTGAAAGGTTTTTCTGTATCTTTATTCACGATGCTATAAATTGAAATGTCCCGTTCTTATTGATTAAAAACGTTCCATATTAATTGATTTCGTTGCGAGGTTTTGACCTCTATATGAGACGTTTTTCAAAGACTGCATTAATTTTTAAAACAAACCATAACCTTTATTTCATAAATAAATGTTAAAAAAGCTTTACGTAGATTATCAAATAATGATAATCTAAAATATCCTATTTACACACGACCATTACATAATGGTTTACAATACAATTATGTTACATCTAAATCAGTTTCTTGAATGCAGTTTTTACACAATATCATACAAACATGGACTCCAAATCTTGTCTTTATTTTAGTATGCAACAGCGGAAGCTCTTAGTATTCACCTGAGAATAAACATGCTTTAAACGTGAACAAAAATGTTGTTGAGTTAGGTTTAACCTATATATATCAAATCGTAACAATAGACCACAAGATTTCATATTTCAATACACATCCCATACGTAGAGATAAAAATCATTCATATGGTGAACACCTGGTAACCGACATGAACAAGATGCATATATAAGAATATCCCCATCATTCCGGGACACCCTTCGGATATGATATAAATTTCGAAGTACTAAAGCATCCGGTACTTTGGATGGGGCTTGTTGGGCCCAATAGATCTATCTTTAGGATTCGCGTCAATTAGGGTGTCTGTTCCCTAATTCTTAGATTACCAGACTTAATAAAAAGGGGCATATTCGATTTCAATAATTCAACCATAGAATGTAGTTTCACGTACTTGTGTCTATTTTGTAAATCATTTATAAAACCTGCATGTATTCTCATCCCAAAAATATTAGATTTTAAAAGTGGGACTATAACTCACTTTCACATATTTTTACTTCGTCAGGAAGTAAGACTTGGCCACTGGTTGATTCACGAACCTATAATAATATATACATATATATCAAAGTATGTTCAAAATATATTTACGACACTTTTAATATATTTTGATGTTTTATGTTTATTAAGTCAACTGTCCTCGTTAGTAACCTACAACTAGTTGTCCACAGTTAGATGTACAGAAATAAATCGATAAATATTATCTTGAATCAATCCACGACCCAGTGTATACGTATCTTAGTATTGATCACAACTCAAACTATATATATTTTGGAATCAACCTCAACCCTGTATAGCTAACTCCAACATTCACATATAGAGTGTCTATGGTTGTTCCGAAATATATATAGATGTGTCGACATGATAGGTCGAAACATTGTATACGTGTCTATGGTATCTCAAGATTACATAATATACAATACAAGTTGATTAAGTTATGGTTGAAATAGATTTGTTAGTAATTTTCACGTAGCTAAAATGAGAAAAATTATCCAATCTTGTTTTACCCATAACTTCTTCATTTTAAATCCGTTTTGAGTGAACCAAATTGCTATGGTTTTATATTGAACTCTATTTTATGAATCTAAACAGAAAAAGTATAGGTTTAGAGTCGGAAAAATAAGTTACAAGTCGTTTTTGTAAAGGTAGTCATTTCAATCGAAAGAACGACGTCTAGATGACCATTTTAGAAAACATACTTCCACTTTGAGTTTAACCATAATTTTTGGATATAGTTTCATGTTCATAATAAAAATCATTTTACCAGAATAACAACTTTTAAATCAAAGCTTATCATAGTTTTTAATTAACTAACCCAAAACAGCCCGCGGTGTTACTACGACGGCGTAAATCCGGTTTTACGGTGTTTTTCGTGTTTCCAGGTTTTAAATCATTAAGTTAGCATATCATATAGATATAGAACATGTGTTTAGTTGATTTTAAAAGTCAAGTTAGAAAGATTAACTTTTATTTGCGAACAAGTTTAGAATTAACTAAACTATGTTCTAGTAATTACAAGTTTAAACCTTCGAATAAGATAGCTTTATATGTATGAATCGAATGATGTTATGAACATCATTACTACCTCAAGTTCCTTGGATAAACCTACTGGAAATGAGAAAAATAGATCTAGCTTCAAAGGATCCTTGGATGGCTTGAAAGTTCTTGAAGCAGAATCATGACACGAAAACAATTTCAAGTAAGATTTCCACTCGAAATAAGATTGTTATAGTTATAGAAATTGAATTAAAGTTTGAATATGATTATTACCTTGTATTAGAAAGATAACCTACTGTAAGTAACAAAGGTTTCTTGATCTTGGATGATTACTTGGAATGGATTTAGAAAACTTGGAAGTAAACTTGCAATCTTGGAAGTATTCTTGATTTTATGAAACTAGAACTTTTGGAATTTATGAAGAACACTTAGAACTTGAAGATAGAACTTGAGAGAGATCAATTAGATGAATAAAATTGAAGAATGAAAGTGTTTGTAGGTGTTTTTGGTCGTTGGTGTATGGATTAGATATAAAGGATATGTAATTTTGTTTTCATGTAAATAAGTCATGAATGATTACTCATATTTTTGTAATTTTATGAGATATTTCATGCTAGTTGCCAAATGATGGTTCCCACATGTGTTAGGTGACTCACATGGGCTGCTAAGAGCTGATCATTGGAGTGTATATACCAATAGTACATACATCTAAAAGCTGTGTATTGTACGAGTACGAATACGGGTGCATACGAGTAGAATTGTTGATGAAACTGAACGAGGATGTAATTGTAAGCATTTTTGTTAAGTAGAAGTGTTTTGATAAGTGTCTTGAAGTCTTTCAAAAGTGTATGAATACATATTAAAACACTACATGTATATACATTTTAACTGAGTCGTTAAGTCATCGTTAGTCGTTACATGTAAATGTTGTTTTGAAACCTTTAGGTTAACGATCTTGTTGAATGTTGTTAACCCATTATTTATTATAACAAATGAGATGTTAAATTGTTATATTATCATGATATTATGATATATAATATATCTTAGTATGATATATATACAGTTAAATGTCGTTACAACGATAATCGTTACATATATGTCTCGTTTCGAAATCATTAAGTTAGTAGTCTTATTTTTACATATATATTTCATTGTTAATACACTTAATAATATATTTACTTATCATTTAACATAATTAACCAAGTGTATCAATATCTTAATATGATTCATATGTACCTAGTAAGACGTTGTTATAACGATAATCGTTATATATATCGTTTTCGAGTTTCTTAAATTAATAGTCTCATTTTTATGTATATAACTTATTGTTAAAATACCTAATGAGATACATACTTATAATAAAATCATGTTAACTATATATATAACCATATATATGTCATCGTATAGTTTTTACAAGTTTTAACGTTCGTGAATCACCGGTCAACTTGGGTGGTCAATTGTCTATATGAAACCTATTTCAATTAATCAAGTCTTAACAAGTTTGATTGCTTAACATGTTGGAAACACTTAATCATGTAAATAACAATTTCATTTAATATATATATAAACATGGAAAAGTTTGGGTCACTACAGTACCTACCCGTTAAATAAATTTCGTCCCGAAATTTTAAGCAGTTGGAGGTGTTGACGTATCTTCTGGAAATAAATGCGGGTATTTCTTCTTCATCTGATCTTCACGTTCCCAGGTGAACTCGGGTCCTCTACGAACATTCCATCGAACCTTAACAATCGGTATCTTGTTTTGTTTAAGTCTCTTAACCTCACGATCCATTATTTCGACGGGTTCTTCAATGAATTGAAGTTTTTCATTGATTTGGATTTCGTCCAACAGAATAGTGAGATCTTCTTTAGCAAAACATTTCTTCAAATTTGAGACGTGGAAAGTGTTATGTACAGCCGCGAGTTGTTGAGGTAGCTCCAGTTGGTAAGCTACTGGTCCGACACGATCTATAATCTTGAATGGTCCAATGTACCTTGGATTTAGTTTCCCCCGTTTACCAAATCGAACAACGCCTTTCCAAGGTGAAACCATAAGCATGACCATTTCTCTAATTTCAAACTCTATATCTTTTCTTTTACTGTCTGCGTAGCTCTTTTGTCGACTCTGGGCGGTTTTCAATCTTTGTTGAATTTGGATGATTTTCTCGGTAGTTTCTTGTATTATCTCTGGACCCGTAATCTGTCTATCCCCCACTTCACTCCAACAAATCGGAGACCTGAACTTTCTACCATAAAGTGCTTCAAACGGCGCCATCTCAATGCTTGAATGGTAGCTGTTGTTGTAGGAAAATTCTGCTAACGGTAGATGTCGATCCCAACTGTTTCAGAAATCAATAACACAAGCTCGTAGCATGTCTTTAAGCGTTTGTATCGTCCTTTCGCTCTGCCCATCAGTTTGTGGATGATAGGCAGTACTCATGTCTAGACGAGTTCCCAATGCTTGCTGTAATGTCTGCTAGAATCTTGAAATAAATCTGCCATCCCTATCAGAAATAATAGAGATTGGTATTCCATGTCTGGAGACGACGTCCTTCAAATACAGTCGTGCTAACTTCTCCATCTTGTCATCTTCTCTTATTGGCAGGAAGTGTGCTGACTTGGTGAGATGATCAACTATTACCCAAATAGTATCATAACCACTTGCAGTCCTTGGCAATTTAGTAATGAAATCCATGGTAATGTTTTCCCATTTCCATTCTGGGATTTCAGGTTGTTGTTGTAGACCTGATGGTTTCTGATGTTCAGCTTTGACCTTAGAATACGTCAAACATTCTCCTACATATTTAGCAATATCGGCTTCATACCTAGCCACCAAAAATGTTTCTTAAAATCCTTATACATCTTCCCCGTTCCAGGATGTATTCAGTATCTGGTTTTATGAGCTTCTCTAAGTAACATTTCTCTCATATCTCCAAATTTTGGTACCCAAATTCTTTCAGCCCTATACCAGGTTCCGTCTTGCCGAATATTAAGATGCTTCTCCGATCCTTTGGGTATTTCATCCTTTAAATTTCCCTCTTTTAAAACTCCTTGTTGCGCCTCCTTTATTTGAGTAGTAAGGTTAGTGTGAATCATTATATTCATAGATTTTACTCGAATGGGTTCTCTGTCCTTTCTGCTCAAGGCGTCGGCTACCACATTTGCCTTCCCCGGGTGGTAACGAATCTCAAAGTCATAATCATTCAACAATTCAATCCACCTACGCTGCCTCATATTCAGTTGTTACTGATTAAATATGTGTTGAAGACTTTTGTGGTCGGTATATATAATACTTTTGACCCCATATAAATAGTGCCTCCAAGTCTTTAATGCAAAACAACCGCGCCTAATTCCAAATCATGCGTCGTATAATTTTGCTCGTGAATCTTCAATTGTCTAGACGCATAAGCAATCACCTTCGTTCGTTGCATTAATACACAACCGAGACCTTGCTTTGATGCGTCACAATAAATCACGAAATCATCATTCCCTTCAGGCAATGACAATATAGGTGCCGTAGTTAGCTTTTTCTTCAATAATTGAAAGGCCTCCTCTTGTTCATCCTTCCATTCAAATTTCTTCCCTTTATGCGTTAATGCAGTCAAGGGTTTTGCTATTTTGGAGAAATCTTGGATGAATCTTCTGTGGTAACCAGCCAATCCTAAAAATTGACGTATATGCTTCGGAGTTTTTGGGGTTTCCCACTTTTCAACGGTTTCGACCTTTGCCGGGTCCACCTGGATACCTTCTTTGTTCACTATGTGACTGAGGAATTGAACTTCTTCCAACCAAAATGCACACTTTGAAAACTTAGCGTACAGTTTTTCTTTCCTCAATAATTCTAGCACTTTTCTCAAATGTTCTTCGTGCTCTTGATCATTTTTTGAGTAAATAAGTATGTCATCGATGAAAACAATGACAAACTTGTCAAGATATGGCCCACACACTCGGTTCATAAGGTCCATGAACACAGCTGGTGCATTAGTTAAACCAAACGGCATGACCATAAACTCGTAATGACCATAACGCGTCCTAAAAGCAGTTTTTGGAATATCATCCTCCTTTACTCGCATTTGATGATATCCAGAACATAAATCGATCTTCGAATAAACCGACGAGCCTTGTAGTTGATCAAATAAGTCGTCAATTCTCGGCAGTGGATAACAGTTTTTGATGGTAAGTTTGTTCAACTCTCTGTAGTCAATACACAACCTAAATGTACCATCCTTCTTCTTGACAAACAAAACAGGAGCTCCCCATGGTGATGTGCTTGGTCGAATGAAACCACGTTCTAATAGTTCTTGCAGTTGGCTTTGCAGTTCTTTCATCTCGCTGGGTGCGAGTCTATAAGGAGCACGAGCTATTGGAGCAGCTCCTGGTACAAGATCTATTTGAAATTCAACAGATCGATGTGGAGGTAGTCCCGGTAATTCTTTCGGAGATACATCGGGAAATTCTTTTGCGACGGGAACATCATCGATGCTCTTTTCTTCAGTTTGTACTTTCTCGACGTGTGCTAGAATAGCATAGCAACCTTTTCTTATTAGTTTTTGTGCCTTCAAATTACTAATAAGATGTAGCTTCATGTTGCCCTTTTTTCCGTACACCATTAAGGGTTCTCCTTCTTCTCGTACAATGCGAATTGCATTTTTATAACATACGATCTCTGCTTTCACCTTCTTCAGCCAGTCCATGCCAACTATTACATCAAAACTCCCTAACTCTACTGGTATCAAATCAATCTTAAATATTTCGCTACCCAGTTTAATTTCTCGATTCCGGCATATATTATCTGCTGAAATTAATTTACCGTTTGCTAATTCGAGTAAAAATTTACTATCCAACGGCGTCAATGGACAACTTAATTTAGCACAAAAATCTATACTCATATAGCTTCTATCCGCACCCGAATCAAATAAAACGTAAGCAGATTTATTGTCAATAAGAAATGTACCCGTAACAAGCTCCGGGTCTTCCTGTGCCTCTGCCGTATTAATATTGAAAACTCTTCCGTGGCCTTGTCCATTCGTGTTCTCCTGGTTAGGGCAATTTCTAATAATGTGGCCTGGTTTTCCACATTTATAACAAACTACATTGGCATAACTTGCTCCGACACTACTTGCTCCGCCATTACTCGTTCCGACACCATTTGTTCCTTTCGTTCTGTTAACCCCTGGTCCGTAGACCTCACACTTCGCCGCGCTATGACCATTTCTTTTACACTTGTTGCAAAATTTGGTGCAGAACCCCAAGTGATACTTTTCACACCTTTGGCATAGCTGCTTCTGATTGTTGTTGTTGTTGTGGTTATTATTGTTGTAGTTGTTGTTGTTGTTGTTGTTGTTGTTGTTGTTGTTGTTGGGCCGTTTGTTGTAGTTGCGATTGATGTTGCGATTGTTGGGATAGTTGTTGCGATTATTATTGTAATTGCTGTTGTTGTTGTATTGGTGATTCTTATCACCGTTTTCTTCCCACTTTCTTTTGACTTGCTTCATATTAGCCTCTTCAGCCGTCTGTTCTTTAATTCTTTCCTCAATCTGGTTCACTAGTTTGTGAGCCATTTTACATGCCTGTTGTATGGAGGCGGGCTCGTGTGAACTTATATCTTCTTGGATTCTTTCCGGTAATCCTTTCACAAATGCTTCGATCTTCTCTTCCTCATCTTCGAATGCTCCCGGACATAATAGGTACAATTCTGTGAATCATCTTTCGTACGTGGTAATATCAAATCCTTGGATTCGTAACCCTCTAAGTTCTATCTTGAGCTTATTGACCTCGGTTCTGGGACGGTACTTCTCGTTCATCAAGTGCTTGAATGCTGACCACGGTAGTGCGTACGCATCATCTTGTCCCACTTGCTCTAGATAGGTATTCCACCATGTTAACGCAGAACCTGTGAAGGTATGCGTAGCGTACTTCACTTTGTCCTCTTCAGTACACTTACTTATGGCAAACACCGATTCGACCTTCTCGGTCCACCGTTTCAATCCGATCGGTCCTTCGTTTCCATCAAATTCCAAAGGTTTGTAGGCAGTGAATTCTTTGTAGGTGCATCCTACACGAATTTCCAGTACTGCTAGATCCAAGGTTATTGTTGGTATGTAGCGCGGCCTGTACTGCGGCTATGTTTGAAGCAAGAAAGGCACGAAATTCCTCTTCACTCATATTCACGGTGTGTCGAGTAGTCGGTGCCATTTCCTTCAAAATAGTCAAATGGAACAAGTTAATCATATAGAATATTAAGAGTAGTTAATAGTATTTCGTAGCATAATATGAACTCATTTATAAAAGCTTTTTCTTCATATTAGCGTTTTATAAGTTTAAATTCGGGTAGTACCTACCCGTTAAGTTCATACTTAGTAGGTAATATACAATTCAACTACTACAATTCTATATGAAAAACTGATTATAATAATATTTCGCGTTCAAACTTTTATACAATAGTTTACAAACTTACAATACCGCTTATTTTACATAAAGCATGAAATATAGCACACAATAACTTTGATACAATATAGTTTTCAAGATAATTCTAGCTAGTACACAAGTCGTTCAGCAAAGGCAATAAAGACACGTAATTCATACGTCCAGAAACAAGTCATGCATTCTGGTTTTACTAGGACTACTTCCCATCCTTGGTCTTGTGGAACATAACCGTTATGGCCGTTGATAAGACAGCGTGTTGTAACGTCGTCAAAGGGACGAGGGTTACGTAATGACCAACAGTCTCGTAATAACCTAAAAACCTCATTTCTTACCCCAATTACCGACTCCGCCACTTGTGGGAACGTTTTGTTTAATAGTTGTAGCCCGATGTTCTTGTTCTCACTTTGGTGAGAAGCGAACATTACTAACCCATAAGCATAATATGCTTCTTTATGTTGCATGTTAGCCGCTTTTTTGTAAATCACGAAGTCCTATATTCGGATACATTGAGTCAAAATAATTTCTTAACCCGTTGCGTAAAATAGCATTTGGGTTCCCCGCAATATATGCGTCAAAGTAAACACATCGTAACTTATGGGTTTCCCAATGTGATATCCCCCATATTTCAAACGAAAGTCTCTTATAAACCAAGACATTCTTGGAACGTTCTTCGAATGTCTTACAAACTGATTTCGCCGTAAATAGTTGCGCCGAAGAATTCTGACCGACTCTAGACAAGATTTCATCAATCATGTCTCCGGGTAGGTCTCTTAAAATATTGGGTTGTCTATCCATTTTGTGTTTTTATACTGTAAAATAGACAAGAGTTAGATTCATAAAAAAAAATACTTATTAATACAAGCAATTTTTACATATATCATAAAGCATAAACACACTATATTACATATATTACACCACACGAATAGAACTATCTTATTCTGACTCGCTCGTTTCTTCTTCTTTGGTTTTGGTTCGTTTTGCCAAGTTTCTAGGGATATATGATGTTCCCCTAATACGAGCTGTCGTTTTCCATAACGGTTTAGAAAAACCTGGTGGTTTAGAGGTTCTCGGGTCATTGTTACAACTTAAGGGCTTCGGGGGTTGACGATACATATAAAGTTCATCGGGGTTGGAATTAGATTTCTCTATTTTTATGCCCTTTCCCTTATTATTTTCTTTTGCCTTTTTAAATTCAGTTGGGGTAATTTCTATAACATCATCGGAATTCTCGTCGGAATCCGATTCATCGGAGAATTGGTAATCCTCCCAATATTTTGCTTCCTTGGCGGAAACACCATTGACCATAATTAACCTTGGTCGATTGGTTGAGGATTTTCTTTTACTTAACCATTTTATTATTTCCCCCACCGGTTCTATTTCCTCCTCCGGTTCCTCCTCTTCCGGTTCTGATTCTTCTTCCGGTTCTAATTCTTCTTCCGGTTCTTCTTCGAGAACTTGTGAATCAGACCAATATATATTCGACTCTTCGTTATTATTAGGTGAGTCAATGGGATTTGTGCTAGAGGTAGATATCTATCACACAATATCAAACATGTTAAGAGATTAATATATCACATAATATATACATGTTAATAATATATAGTTTTCAACAAAAATGTTAAGCAATCATTTTTAAAGAAAACACGGTCGAAGTCCAGACTCACTAATGCATCCTAACAAACTCGATAAGACACACTAATGCAAATTTTCTGGTTCTCTAAGAACAACGCTCTGATACCAACTGAAATGTCCCGTTCTTATTGATTAAAAATGTTCCATATTAATTGATTTCGTTGCGAGGTTTTGACCTCTATATGAGACGTTTTTCAAAGACTGCATTCATTTTTAAAACAAACCATAACCTTTATTTCATAAATAAAGGTTTAAAAAGCTTTACGTAGATTTTCAAATAATGATAATCTAAAATATCCTGTTTACACACGACCATTACATAATGGTTTACAATACAAATATGTTACATCGAAATCAGTTTCTTGAATGCAGTTTTTACACAATATCATATAAACATGGACTCCAAATCTTGTCCTTATTTTAGTATGCAACAGCGGAAGCTCTTAGTATTCACCCGAGAATAAACATGCTTTAAACGTCAACAAAAATGTTGGTGAGTTATAGGTTTAACCTATATATATCAAATCGTAACAATAGACCACAAGATTTCATATTTCAATACACATCCCATACATAGAGATAAAAATCATTCATATGGTGAACACCTGGTAACCGACATTAACGAGATGCATATATAAGAATATCCCCATCATTTTGGGACACCCTTCGGATATGATATAAATTTCGAAGTACTAAAGCATCCGGTACTTTGGATGGGGCTTGTTGGGCCCGATAGATCTATCTTTAGGATTCGCGTCAATTAGGGTGTCGGTTCCCTAATTCTTAGATTACCAGACTTAATAAAAAGGGGAATATTCGATTTTGATAATTCAACCATAGAATGTAGTTTCACGTACTTGTGTCTATTTTGTAAATCATTTATAAAACCTGCATGTATTCTCATCCCAAAAATATTAGATTTTAAAAGTGGGACTATAACTCACTTTCACAGATTTTTACTTCGTCGGGAAGTAAGACTTGGCCACTGGTTGATTCACGAACCTATAACAATATATACATATATATCAAAGTATGTTCAAAATATATTTACAACACTTTTAATATATTTTGATGTTTTAAGTTTATTAAGTCAACGGTCCTCGTTAGTAACCTACAACTAGTTGTCCACAGTTAGATGTACAGAAATAAATCGATAAATATTATCTTGAATCAATCCACGACCCAGTGTATATGTATCTCAGTATTGATCACAACTCAAACTATATATATTTTGGAATCAACCTCAACCCTGTATAGCTAACTCCAACATTCACATATAGAGTGTCTATGGTTGTTCCGAAATATATATAGATGTGTCGACATGATAGGTCGAAACATTGTATACGTATCTATGGTATCTCAAGATTACATAATATACAATACAAGTTGATTAAGTTATGGTTAGAATAGATTTGTTACCAATTTTCACGTAGCTAAAATGAGAAAAATTATCCAATCTTGTTTTACCCATAACTTCTTCATTTTAAATCCGTTTTGAGTGAACCAAATTTCTATGGTTTCATATTGAACTCTATTTTATGAATCTAAACAGAAAAAGTATAGCTTTAGAGTCAGAAAAATAAGTTACAAGTCGTTTTTGTAAAGGTAGTCATTTCAATCGAAAGAACGACGTCTAGATGACCATTTTAGAAAATATACTTCCACTTTGAGTTTAACCATAATTTTTGGATATAGTTTCATGTTCATAATAAAAATCATTTTCCCAGAATAACAACTTTTAAATCAAAGTTTATCATAGTTTTTAATTAACTAACCCAAAACAGCCCGCGGTGTTACTACGACGGCGTAAATCCGGTTTTACGGTGTTTTTCGTGTTTCCAGGTTTTAAATCATTAAGTTAGCATATCATATAGATATAGAACATGTGTTTAGTTGATTTTAAAATTCAAGTTAGAAGGATTAACTTTTATTTGCGAACAAGTTTAGAATTAACTAAACTATGTTCTAGTAATTACAAGTTTAAACATTCGAATAAGATAGCTTTATATTTATGAATCGAATGATGTTATGAACATAATTACTACCTCAAGTTCCTTGGATAAACCTACTGGAAATGAGAAAAATAGATCTAGCTTCAAAGGATCCTTGGATGGCTTGAAAGTTCTTGAAGCAGAATCATGACACGAAAACAATTTCAAGTAAGATTTCCACTCGAAATAAGATTGTTATAGTTATAGAAATTGAATTAAAGTTTGAATATTATTATTACCTTGTATTAGAAAGATAACTTACTGTAAGTAACAAAGGTTTCTTGATCTTGGATGATTACTTGGAATGGATTTAGAAAACTTGGAATTAAACTTGCAATCTTGGAAGTATTCTTGATTTTATGAAACTAGAACTTTTGGAATTTATGAAGAACACTCAGAACTTGAAGATAGAACTTGAGAGAGATCAATTAGATGAAGAAAATTGAAGAATGAAAGTGTTTGTAGGTGTTTTTTGTCGTTGGTGTATGGATTAGATATAAAGGATATGTAATTTTGTTTTCATGTAAATAAGTCATGAATGATTACTCATATTTTTGTAATTTTATGAGATATTTCATGCTATTTGCCAAATGATGGTTCCCACATGTGTTAGGTGACTCACATGGGCTGCTAAGAGCTGATCATTGGAGTGTATATACCAATAGTACATACATCTAAAAGCATGTGTATTGTACGAGTACGAATACGGGTGCATACGAGTAGAATTGTTGATGAAACTGAACGAGGATGTAATTGTAAGCATTTTTGTTAAGTAGAAGTATTTTGATATGTGTCTTGAAGTCTTTCAAAAGTGTATGAATACATATTAAAACACTACATGTATATACATTTTAACTGAGTTGTTAAGTCATCGTTAGTCGTTACATGTAAATGTTGTTTTGAAACCTTTAGGTTAACGATCTTGTTGAATGTTATTAACCCATTATTTATTATAACAAATGAGATGTTAAATTGTTATATTATCATGATATTATGATATATAATATATCTTAGTATGATATATATACAGTTAAATGTCGTTACAACGATAATCGTTACATATATGTCTCGTTTCGAAATCATTAAGTTAGTAGTCTTATTTTTACATATGTATTTCATTGTTAATACGATTAATAATATATTTACTTATCATTTAACATAATTAACCAAGTGTATCAATATCTTAATATGATTCATATGTACCTAGTAAGACGTTGTTATAACGATAATCGTTATATATATCGTTTTCGAGTTTCTTAAATTAATAGTCTCATTTTTATGTATATAACTCATTGTTAAAATACCTAATGAGATACATACTTATAATAAAATCATGTTAACTATATATATAACCATATATATGTCATCGTATAGTTTTTACAAGTTTTAACGTTCGTAAATCACCGGTCAACTTGGGTGGTCAATTGTCTATATGAAACCTATTTCAATTAATCAAGTCTTAAAAAGTTTGATTTCTTAACATGTTGGAAACACTTAATCATGTAAATAACAATTTCATTTAATATATATATATAAACATGGAAAAGTTCGGGTCACTACATAAATGCTTGAAGAAATGCAAATATTTTTGTACCAGGTACACAGGGGATGCAGATGGTTAGATTTGGGGAGGTAAAGATGATTACCCCGGTGATTTCAGACAATCGATTCAATGCGCCAATTCCAAATTGGCTAGTGAGGCTAGCTGAACCCCAAGATGCTAGAATGTGTTCTTATTTTGAGGCGGTCGGTATACCTCTTCTGAACCCGGTACAACAAGTACAGGTTGAACCAGCAGTGGTTCCAGCCCCAGAGGACGTAGAGGAACCTATAGTACAACCACCCAGGCCACCTAATCCTCCACTTAGGATAAACCTCAAACGCCCTAGGGTGGCTTAACAAGCTCAACCCGTGAGGATCCGGGAAACTAGTTCACCTAGGATTCATCCCTTTCCACAATACCTAAGGGTAGTAGTGACATTGATTCATCAGCAACTAAATCATCTCCCGAATTACCGAAGAAGAGGACACAATATATCCCAAATGAGATGATTTAGACTCCGCCAACCCAACGAGTAACTAGATCTAGGACTACGATACCAATCGTCCGCCAAATAGTTACTCCAACCATTGGTGATATGGACCAATACCTAGAACCTGTTAGGTCACCTTCACCCATCTTGGTATCACATCCAATAATAACAGTAAGCCCTACACTAAATGAAGCGCAAGCTTCGGTAGGCAAGAGAGCTGAAAGAACAGATGGTAAAAATACCAATCAGCCCATCCAACTTAATCAGGATTTAAGAAAGAATCCTATAAGCAAAGATGCTTCGGCATCTAAAAAAGTAAAGTCTTCCTCTGCAGTAAAGACTTCGATGGCTCAATCGATTAAGGAAACTCAATCATTGAAGTCCAGAACGGTCGAAGGGGAGCCGAAATATCTTGACAAGGTACCCTGCGTATCGGCTGGAAATCCTCTTGATATACTTCATCCTCATGATGTCGTATTACCTCAACGTACAACAGGTCCTGGAGGTTCGGCTTATCTTGATGAGGGAGATCTGCTGCGTCCCATGGAAACGAATCAACCTGACAATCCTTCGAGATATTTATCAGACTTCATGCACACTGTTCCTTTGGTTCACGAAATTGATCCTTTGGAACAAACCACTTCTCTTCCGGATTCTGAATCTTAGGGACTAGGGGATGAGTCTTTAACTGAAAAAGATGTGCCACCTCATGGTACATTAATGACTTCAGGAGTCGAAGATAGCAATATCTCTGCGAAAGTTAAACCGACGGGTAGTTCTGCTACTCTGTCAGAGTCCCATGAGACTAAAGTAATGGAGGCGGATGATTTGAAAGAATCTTCACCGGCGATAACTCCGGTTGTTGCCCAACCTTCATCAGAAGGGGATATCACGAATCTGACTAGTAGTATGTACAACCCTACATATAAGAATAATACCGCATACTTATCCTTACCTGCCCTCACGGCAAATTAAAAACTTTCATCGACATCACCTTCAACAGTTGCTGCTGATGTAGTTCATGGTTACATCGTTGTTTCACCAACTGGGTCACTTTCTCTAATTTCAAATAGATATGGATTCAAATATCTCTCTGACAATGATGTGGAGGAGTTATATCTTGCTGAATTTGCTAAATGGACTGATCTTGACAAAGTTCGTGATACTATGATGATTTATCTTGAACAAGCAAGAGTAGTATATCCTCTATCTCCATGTAAGTCACCTGGACCAATACATATGCCAGACCATGATGATTTCGATCCCGATGATCTTCATGATGGGGAGAATAGACATGGTTATGGGTCCAGTGGTTTTCAACGATCAACGTATGAAACTGGTTCGTCTAGTCAACATTGGGATCATGGTGTCGTTGAAATATCTGATTTTGAAAGTTATGAAATTGAGGAGATTCAATGTGAAATTTTTCTAGATGAATCGGAAGTTCAGAGAGATGGTGACTCAGGGATATTTATGATTATGGATTCAGCTGAACAAACTGAGGACAAGTCAGCTCCAGAGGAAAATCAAAATTTTAATAATATTCAAAATATTTTGAGGAGGTCTAGTGTTGCTAATGAGTTTAATGAACATCAATTTGTCAACATGACATCTCCAACCGATGAATTTGGGATACATTTTGAGAAGGAGATTTTCTCAAATAACGAAGTAGATAATACAACTCCTCATGATCTTAATGATTCATTTCAAACTGCAGAAATTTACCTTGAACATGATGCTGATTATCAACTTGACGAGGATGAGGAGATCCTGATTCTTCGTTCACCATTCATTGAACAACAAGCTTATAAGATTTATGGTGATTATGATCTCGTCCTTGCAGCCTCAATGAGAGTTCTTAGTGCATGGAAATATCATAAGAAATCGTAATACCTTAAAGCTTATCTGAATGTTCGAAATAAATTTAAATTGAAGAATGAAGAGAAACTTCAAAATCAGCGGAATTCAGAAATCAAAAGCATAAACAAGATTTTAATAATTAACAAGGATGGAGTGAAGATGCCACTTTTATATGTGACGAGAATGGATGATGAGGAATATCAGTTCTGGGAGGCGGATTTTGACAGACTAAAGATGGACGACATTATCTTCATCTACAATTACTTGATAGACCTGAATGTGAAAGGACCCATTCATACTGATTATAAACGATTCACATTAGTTAGTTCCATTGCGAGGTATTGACCTCTATATGATACGTTTTGTAAACATTGCATTCATTTTTAAAAGACAAACTTTCATTCCAACGAAAGTTAACAGATATGCAATCTTTTATAACAACTATATTTCCCAGTTTATAAATGACTAATCTGTTATTTATTTAATATCAATCTTTTTGAACTCGAATGACTTGAATGCAGCATCTTTTGAAAATATGCCATGAATGACTCCAAGTAATATCTTTAAAATAAGCAAATGTACAGTGGAAGATTTCTTTCATACCTGAGAATAAACATAATTAAAAGTGTCAACCAAAAGGTTGGTGAGTTCATTAGTGTATCATAATCAATCATTAGTGTATCATAATCATTCATATGATGCACACCCGGTAATCGACATTAACATAATGCATATAGAATATCCCCCGCATACTGGCACATCGCAATCAGTATGCCATATATACCGACAATCGCAATCAGTACATATATAAATTGAAGTATTAAAGCAGTTCATATCTCTGACCGGGGCGTGTCAAAGCTCATAGATCTATCTTTAGGATTTGCATCAGTTAGGGGCCATTTCCCTAATTCTTAGGTTACCAAGCTAAAAGGGGTGATATTCAGTCTAATAATCCAACCATAGAATGTAGTTTTTAATACGTGTGTCTATTTCATCAAACATTTATAAAAGAGCGCATGTATTCTCAGCCCAAAAATATATATTGCAAAAGCATTTAAAAAGGGGAGCAAATGAAACTCACGATACGATATTTTGTAGTAAAAATATGCATATGATTGAACAGAACAATTGCAGGGTTGGCCTCGGATTCACGAACCTATATCAGTTATATATATATATATATATATATATATATATATATATATATATATATATATATTAAAACACATACTTGTAATTGAACAAATATATATATATTTATTAGTGATAACATTTTTAAATTAATAACTTATATATATTTCATTATTTAATTAACTATATTCATTTCATATATTTTAAATGAATAAATGTATTAGTATATATAAGTTAAATATATTTTATATAAATATTATTTGTTTGTTAAATTAATGATAATACTAAAATAATGATAATAATTTTTAATAATAACAATACTAATAATGATAATCATATTAATAATAATGATAATATTAATAATAATTCTTATGTTCATAATAATAATACTAAATAATTATAAAATGATACTAATACTAATATTTATGATAATAATAATAAATTGTATTATTTTCATGATAATAATAATAATAATAATAATAATAATAATAATAATAATAATAATAATAATAATAATAATAATAATAATAATAATAATAATAAATGATAATTAATACTTACATTAGTAATAATAATAATAATAATTATAATACTAATAATAATAATGGTAATGGTAATAAAACTACCTTTAAACAAGCTTCCTAAAAAAACTGCAATAGATAGGGCTCGAACTCGCGAGCTCTCGTTAATCCGACAACACCCTAGACCATGGCTCTGCTGCTTCATTTCTGTTTTTATTTCACGTTCTAAAACTACTTAAGTTTATTTCTGTTTTCATTCTTCTTCTTCCTGAATTCGATTAAACAGAGGAATAACTATAACGACATTTAAATTTTTGTTTTGGTTTAGGATTTGCAATGAAATAGATTAACAAACGGCTGTGGTTGAATTGGGTTAATAGAAAAAGAAAAATCTTTAAATAATAGCTGAAGAACACACGACAAAACTCGAACATTGATTCAACAATTAAGACCGTTTTAGATAGTGTTTTCTACATGAAATAGTTTGTAAATCGTTCCTATTAACTTCTGAAATCATCAATTGAACTTGAAATATTAAAACGAACTCCAATTTCTTGATGAACAAAACGTTTGACTTTTCAATTTTATACTTTGACTCGAAAATTAGAAATCAATCGAGGGAATTATAGGCTAAAAACTTACAGATAGTATAATTAGATAGTTCCTAACAATCCGGCATTATTAGATTTCAAAGTTTGTTTCGAATTCGAGCTGTTGTTTATCACAGTCAAGAACAGGGGAATGGGTTTGTTTTCTTTAAAACTGTTTCGTTTTCCTTCTTCTTTAATTCGACTTGCAGCAGGGTTTTTATAGAGTGTAAGTGAATGATTACTGCAGCACAAGATTCGATCGTAATTGTTTTGTAGCTAAGATTTGGTCGACAGGATTTTAATCAGGGATCAAAGAAATAAAATAAAAAATAAAAAGTAGATGGTGACCTTCAACTGAATTTGTATCTGTATGTATGATTTTATATATATATATATATATATATATATATATATATATATATATACATATATATATAATTAATATTAATAATTAAAAAATATAACTATATTAATAATAATAATACTTTTAGTATTATTAATAATATTAAAAGTAATAATAATAATAATATAAATAAAAAGGATAATGATAATTATTAATACTAATGTTAATAATGATAATAATAATAATAAAAATAATAATAATAATAATAATAATAATAATAATAATAATAATAATAATAATAATAATAATAATAATAATAATAATAATAATAATAAGAATAATGATAAAAGTAATAAAATAATGATAATAATAATTTTAAATAAAAAATGATAATTTTTATTAATCAAGTTAATAATGATAATTTTAATAATAATAATAACTAATAATATTTAAATCACAATTAAATTATAATTTTAATCATTCTCATAATAATATTTATATTTAAAATCTTTATTTTGATAATCATAACCTTAAAATTATAATTATAACAATAATAATAATGATAATATTAATAATACTAATATTGATATTAATATTAATAATAATAATGAAAGTAATAATAATATTACTATATCAAATATATTGTAACTTATAATTAATATTACATATTATTAACTATGTAATATATATATATATATATATATATATATATATATATATATATATATATATATATATATATATATATATATATATATAATAACATATATTGAATATTTAATATTTATACATTATATATATTAAAATATACATATAATAATAATTATGTATAGAGATTATATATATTTATATATAGATTCATTTTAATAACAACTTAATTATTTTATATATTATTTTACATATTTAATTTAAATGATTAAATTGTATTTTATTAATTTAAATTATTATATATACTTATATATATATATATACACACACACACACACATACACACGCGCGCGCGCATATTTATTAACAACAATTGTTCGTGAATCGTCGGGAATAGTCAAAGGTTAAATTGAATTCATGAAAACAGTTCAAAATTTTTGTGACTCGACATTACAGACTTTGCTTATCGTGTCAGAACTATGAAATCATATATAGATTTGGTTCAAAATAAGTCGAAATTTTCCGGGTCGTCACAGAATGAATCTACGACAATTTATCATGCTATTGCGACGAAGGCGGTCTACAGATTTATTCTTGACTCAATGAGATGGATGTCTATTCATGACTTTCAGATGGGGTTGAAATCTGGACACAAAAAGCTCGGAATCAAATCGCCTAATCAAGTGATTGAAGAGCTAAGATATATATCTTTACTTGAAGTAAGTGACTGTACGTATGGGTTTATGTTTGTTAATTCTCATTACACAAAGGTCTTCATCAGAGTTTCAGATTTCAGAAGATACTAGGACGGAATGTTGATGTATGCTTTCAAATATTTAAGATGGAGATTTATCAACAAATTCTATTCATCAGAAGATAATGAGATTGACAAATACATTCTCACAAGATTGAAGAGTCGTCTCAAAACAAGAGTGAACATAAGAAGATATGAGAGTCTTAGAGGATTTAAATCCAAAGTTCATTTTAGAGGAACAAAGTTCCTTTAGATAATTCTGATAGGATTACATTGTAATTTTCACATTTAACACTAAAGGGGGAAAATTTGTAGGACCCCAAAGTATGTATAGTGTTAATGTGAAACATGCCTAAATGAAGGTTCCTTAGAAGAGGGCTCTATAAGGAACCTAAGTAGTCCTAATTAGATAGCCATTGCATTGTAAACTAGTTTAAGAAGTTGTGGAATGTAATTTTACTTATTCTCTCTAATACCGAATCTGTTCTTCACTTACCAAGTCTCACTCTAACTCATCACATCTTCTAATCTCACTATGATCTGATCTATCAATGTAGAAACCTTGTTGAGACGAACAGAATCTCTAATAGAGCATTGCATGACTAGGCATTATAGACCTAAATTGATTATGGTGAGTCACCTAAATAAGACCACATGATCATTCATCTTTAATGCTTTACTATTTTCCGTTGAGAGTGCCAATGTATGTATCAGAATCAGAACTTACTCTAGATCTACATCTCCAAGTAACGAAATGTGATTCGTGTATAATCAGAAGAGCTAGCCATATGTCAAAATAAGCCTTTCACACCTTCACCACTTCTACCACATCAAACCTTCATCCACGTCATCTATATTATCACTCAAAAAATCCAGAAAATGAGATTCCTTCCGAAAACCCGATGTTATAAACCTCTAAAGTATCATGGCAAAGGTCTCTAAAAAGTTTACCGGCAGAAAGTTTATCGAAATGAAATCTTCCTTGAAAAAAAATGTGTATTTTAAAAGTTCTGAAAAAGGAGCAGAACTTATAAAAAGAAATACCGAAGAAGAACTTGACCACAAATACCTATCACTCCAAAGGAGAAAAAGTCAAAGTGCTTCGTAAAAATATCAGCAATCCTATCTATCATTTCCGAAATTCCGAATAAAAGTCTTTAAAAAGACTATATTACCCTTTTCTCACCCCCCTTAAAATAACTTCACCACCACTCCAAAATTCCTTTCCATCATTCCAAATTGACAAATGACCTAGAAGCTATGGTTATTACCATTTTCACATTAGTAGCAAGGATTTGAGTCTTTATCAAGCCTATGACAATGGGTGCAACATGACTGGATAAGAGCGAATTCATTTCTTAGATCTATAGGGAACCCTAAACACTTGTGTAATTTGAGTGACCCGTGAAACCTAGCCTAAGTCATGTAACCTCCTCGCATGCTTACAGAGATAGTTTCAACGCTGACAACGATAACTTACCTTATTTTTTGCCCTTATAATAAAAAGCAAACCGCTTAGGCTAATAGAAAGGAAACTCCCAAAAGACTTCTTAAATTAAAATCGAGAAATTTGCTTGAGGACAAGAAAAGTCTAAGTGGGGATATTTGATATTGGCTAAGAAGTCACATTTTCGCCTTGGTATTAAGGCCCAAAAATAATAAAGTTTCAAGCTTTATTGCCAAAATACCCGTTTAATCGAAAGAAATTGAAGATTTAGTAATTATGAAGACAGTGTAAAACGAATCAAGAGAATCGGAGCGAAAACGAAGATTTTAGAGCGAAAATGGAGAAGGACGAGACACCAAATTACGATAAAGGAAATAAAGTTGCGATCCAGTGCAAACAGCAAACTAGGGCAGGGCATACGGCTTGCTATACGGCTTGCCATATGGCCTGCCAGTGTGAAAAATGCCTTTCCATACAGCCTGTGCAAACGGCCTTGCAATCCGGCTTACCAGCCCATACGGACACCTCATACAGCCTGCCATACGGCTTGCCATATGGCCTGCCAGCCGTATGCAAGTCATTTCCATGTTTTCTTAAAGGGCCTTTTGTCATCCATTTTTACACACACTTTAATTCACTTCTATCTCTATTTCTACAATACTAGTCGTACTTTCAAGGTCTTCAACTCCGTAAGGGAAACCTAGTACCCGGAGAAGAACGTCGAAGATTGTATTAGGAGCAGTCTGGAGTTTGAAGTGGTCACTTTTGTATTCAGAACTCGTTTAATCTACTGACACTTCTATCCTTTGTCTTTATATAATGTCTTTCATTATTATGCTTTGTGATATTGTTGCCATGATTAGCAAGTAGATATCTTTAGTGTATGCTATGATGTAGTTAGTTATAATGTCAAAATAATATTATAGTTTGTGTATGTTGTCGAGATGTTTTCCGATTATGCTTTAAACTCAATCGCTTTTCCAACTAATAGAATGTAGTTATCGGCTATGTTATTGGGAAGTCATGAACCCCGATTAAGAGTACACTATATGTGTCACCCCTTGGTAAGAGAAGTCTATCGGATACAATGTAAGTTTGGCTGAGGCACTCAAGTTATAGTAAGTCCACCGAGCCTTGGATTCCAACTGAGGATTCTTTCGTAGTGAAACATCTAACTAGACCCCTAGTACATTGTCGTACCTAGACCATGCTAGTGTAGTCACCAACCATATAAACTTCGTACCTGCACGTTGAAGCACAACAGTTGGTGTAAGCTGTACCTCTGCTAAGTAAGGCCATGGAACTCGGTCAGTGCTGATTAGTAAACTGCACCATAACGTGGTCTCAAGCATTGCACCCCGCTTGAGAGATTCTTAGTTAATTAAGGAAATGTTTGCTTAAACATATAAAGGATTGGACTGTTAGGATAACCGAATATGTTAATGAAAGTCAAACCTGAATTGGCCATGGTGTTCTTTATGGCTGAACTCTTTTTAAGGGCCTAACTATCTTTTTAAACCCAATCATTAACGAATGCATCAAAACACATCACATCTCTCGGATATGCATACCATGTATTCTATTATGCTTAAGAATGTTTAGACCTTTGTGGAATGTTAATACGTCACCAAACCGAGTCGCTCAATTGGATGAGCCGTCTGAACGTGTATGCATGTAGTCAGACTGCACGAGCATCGGGGGTAAGGGACGTTGCTGTCTATTCAGAATCTTCAAGCCTAACGCATTCCCCAGTGACGTGTCTTATGACAGAGGCGTTTAGGACTATTGTAATGAGTACAAGGTCACTACCTATTCATGAGCCATCATTCCATAATCTCGGCAAAGTAACTAACGAAACCATAGCATGCACTTGTTTTAACCTTATCTGAATTACAAATTTTATCGCATTTACTTTACTTTATCTTAAAAACTAGAAAACCCAAAATTGGGTAATAAACCACTACTCCTACACTTTAGGATTATCGTAAGCTTTAACTATAGGTTCGATTCTACTGATATCTTAAAATTACGACCCTAGGTCATACTTCCCTTACTTACCATAATAAGGAGTAGTATGATTCAGGACCTGCTAAATATAAATTTAAAACTGTTACCTCCCTTCCGGATAGCTGATTCTGACGTTTTGCGGCCTAACGACACCGCATAAATTAAACCGTCCGTTTCGGTCATATATCCGTCCACATATCCGAGCAAGTAGTTACCTATCTCACACATAGGAACAATATACACATAAATACATTCTCTAAAAGAGAATCCGACACAATCATCCCTCAGCCGAGGAATCACACCTTCCTCACCAAAACCCACCCATTAAACACCTAATGGACAAAATCTAATTACCACTTCGGGTGGTAATTCAAACCCACTCTACAAAGTACAATTTAACCCAAATTATACTTGACACCAATTAGACCAACCTAGGTCCCGACACTAGATCACTAGCTAGTTACTTATCATACTAAAACGCCAATTACACCAATTCTTACAATTTATGCAATATTAACCCATATTGCGCTTGACCACATTTGACTTATGTCAAACTCACCCATAATCACTAATGGCTAGTGATTATGTCTCAAAAACGCCAATTAACATATAAATCAAGTATTTTCATACTTGATTCACCAAAACTTGTCTCAAATCTTAGTTTGACACTAAATCAAACTCAATACCTAATTTTTACTTAATTATTGTTCTTAAGAACATCAAAATCACCAACACACTTCCAAACTAGTGATTAACACGCAAAATTATGACAAACATAACCAAATTCGTCATCTAACCCTAAACCTACAATATTAGGGTTCCTTTACCCAAATGATACACAAAAATCATTAATTTCATGAGAAATGGGGTTTGTAACACAACAATAACTCAAACCCTAACTAAAAATGGAAATTAAACAACAAAATTTGGATTAAGGTTTACCTCAAGCATTAATGAGATGCCTAAAGGCTAGACACACTAAGATGAACTTCAATCTGGACGAAAAATACCATCATCTTCCATTGAAGCTTTCTCTCACTAGAACCCTCCTCTCTCTAAAAGGGTTTGGTTGCTGAAAATGAGGATAAGATTGAGTTTTAGATCAAATTTGAGGTATAAAACTTGTCCATAAGAGAAAAGACCAAAGTGCCCTCTTTAATTTCACAAAATTACAAACCCACCAAAACTGTCAGTTCATTTTGCGTGGTGCGCAAAAATATGCGGGGTGCACATTATAAGGCAATTTCAGATCAGAAGATGCAAAATAAGGTAATCCCGTCTTTTGCACGGTGCGCAAAAATATGTGTGGTGCGTAAAATGGTAAATTCAGCATGTACGCTTCTTTTTACAGAATGTTACAACACTCCCCCACTTAAACTGGATCACGTCCCCGTGTTCCGCACCACGCACTAAAACACACGAAAATTAACGCCAGCACACCCGCTATCTGCAGCTCGGAATCACGTTTAATGATTGTCTAAAGTACTCCTAAAATTTCCAAAGTTGAAAGCACCCATCAAGCTAGCAACACGTTAGTGACTGTTAACTATTCATTAGCTTGAACTTACTAAGCTCTTTAGCTACTACCGCTAACACATGTACTTTTAACGACCGTATCGTCTATTGAGGGAACGCAGAAAGCACCATGTAACCCTACAAGTTTCCCTTAAGCTTCTACCCGCAACAAGCCACGTCCATAACTAAATCACTCAACGCGATCTACTAGGTCCATTACGATGCGAACCAAGTTTTGCATTAATCCAAATCAAGAAGGATTCATGCCACGATAAGTACGCCGTATTTCAACGGCTCACATTGGCATATAACAATCGATCGCACATCCGCTTATGTACAAGCATTCGTTTCCTACACAATAAAATTGGTAACTCTCAATTCAAGAACAAACTCCCTCTGTCACCACAACCGGGTTATTCATTCAACGAAAAAGTTTCGGTATTCACTAGGTAATCACTCTAGGAACACTAACATTCCACTCAAATGATCTACACACGACCATCCTTCACTGGATTAATCCAGGATGACAATAATTCACCACGAGCTAGACAATACATCAACACTCGACACAGGGTTTCTCCTCTTAACCCTATAACACAACCTTACACTATGGCTTCCTAGTACTAGCAAGGAAGATTTTCATGTACTAGAATCCCGTCAACAGTGAATTATCATCACAACAATCCGTAATTCGCCACACGACCCACAAAAATATCTACCAACGCCGGGTGAATTCTCTTGCCTAGACCTTCTGTTAAGGATGGCCTCGACATTTCAGTGCATCCAATGGGCCGCATTACTAGGGAACACAGCCTCGCAAAAAAACAACATCCGTGTGTTGCTATGTGAGATAATCGGAATCAGCATTCCCTGCCTCACAATCGTCCATAAAGTGGAATAATCCACTGCTGATTTCAAATCACGTTTCCCGACAAGGAAAACACAGTATTCACTACAAAATCAACTCGTACACACTCAGTACTATTATCCGAGTTTCATAACAACTCATATTTACATTACAAGAGCACCCGCAATGACAACTTCATGCTCTCACTTCGGGATCTTAAGTGTTCTCTTTAAGGTCTCATACCGTACTTTGGTACTACACAACCACCTTTCTTAAGAAGACTTACCCTTCACTCCATCCCATCATCACAAACTCCATGCATAAGATTCCGGAATCGTAACTCACAATCGTAACGCACGATCTTGAGTCGATATCAACAACGCGTCACGCTACCTCGTTAGGAACTCCGAATCCTTATTGAGGCCTAGCACACTACATTTCAATACTTCTCTAGACTTAACACCACCGGAGCTTCCTTAGGCAGCAATAAAAACTCCCCCACTTAAGATTTAGCTCCACATTCAAACCTCTAAGATGATAACATCCCGCGGAATTTTCATTCCACGAAACACATAACCATTCTCATCGTTGGTCATATACACCAAAACACCGCGAATTCCCTTCAGGCTCTCAGACCTGACATACACAATCACTTGAGATGTCGTACATGCGATGACATCGCACCTTCATACTACAAATCACAATTAATAGCCTTCCATCGTTCGAAAAGCGAACTCCACCAAAGTCCTACATACGCCTCTAAGCCTAGGCATACGCCACTCTGCTTAATCAGTCGTGCTTCTCAGTCGAGATCACCAACCTTCCACTCAATGAACCTTTATCATTAATTTCTCACTCTCATGGAGAAGAGTGACCAATCCAACACAATAATTGCGTCGACCGCTGTAACACCCTAAATTTTTATAGACGTATATATATATATATATATATATATATATATATATATATATATATATATATATATATATATATATATATATATATATATATATATATTGTTGTTGTTGTGTTGTATCCAATCTGGCGGACTTGGCATGACGTTACATAATGTATAGCTTGCTAGTTATACTTGGATGCGGTATGTGTTTATTATTTGTGTTGGTGATACGTATACATTTTATGCATATGTATGTAAATAATTTGTTTATCCTCACTATGCTTTATAGTTTACCCTCTCGTTGTTTATATTTTTATAGATTCACGTGGAAGAGGTGTCAAGGGTAAGCGCGGGGACTAGTGGATTATTGCGGGTTGCTCTAGAAGACTTGCTTTTGGATTAGACTTAGGATTGGGTAGTGTTTTCCCAATCACCATGCTCGGTCTTATGTTGGAGTTAAACGCTTTGGGTCGAAAGTGTCTTTTGTTGTGTCAAACGAGTCTTGGATTGTTATGTCCATTTTGACACCTATACTTGTGTAATGTATAATTCAAGGTTGTTTAAATTTGTTAAGTATTAGAAATGTTTGTGAACATATCTATGGTGTCGTTGTTATCAGTATTAATGCTTTAAATAAAAGAAAAAATTTTCCGGATCGGTATAATATCAAGTTGGGTTTGGTTCAAGTGGTATCAGAGTATAGTATAAGGGATTTAGGCGACTTGAGATAGGTGCCTAGACTTAAACTTTTGTGTGTCCTTATTTTTTGCGAGACTTGTAGGAGTACGGGTCGGACAGAGATTTGGTTAGCGCTTAGCGTGTAGGTGAACTAACTAGGATTGTGGCTTGTATCATGATATTATTCTTGTGTGGATTTATATCGCGTAGAGGTTGTGTTGTGTTTGTGTATATCATCGAGCAAGATGGACGTTGTACTAATGAGTTGAGATAGCGTGTGTGCATAATAATGACTAGCTACCATTGTTACGAGTTCAAATCGTGTCTAACAAGTGATGTACAATGGGTGTTAAGCAAGATGAGGCGATGTTGTGTGTGGTTTATTTGCATTTCATTATTTGACTGTTTTGAATTCTTTAGAATGACGACGAGAAGTGGGACTTAAAATGGAGAATGAAATGACGATGATGAGATGACGACTATGATTGAAGCTGCGGTTAAGGAGTGGATGAGTGCTCTCCGAGAAGAGTTCAAAATGGGGTTTCTCAAACCTCGAGGTGATGGTGAAAAGGAGTTTAGTTACAAGAACTTTAGAGTGACTAAACCTCCCATGTGCTACGGAGATCCCGATCCGTTAGTGAGTACCGGTTGGATCTCGGATGTCGAAGGGTGTTTTTGTACAATTGAATGTCCTTCGGACAAGAAAACTAGACTCGCTATTAGTATGTTGCGGGGTAATGTGAAGAATTGGTTGGTTGGTAAGATTGATATCGTTGGTGAAGAACCATTCATGGGGTTAATGTGGGACGATTTTAATGAGGAATTCTTTAAGGAGTTCCGGACACAAGCCGATTTGACGTAGATGTGATGTGATTACAAAGATACGGTTGAAACAGACGATTTTATTCGTGCGGTGTCGTTAGACCGCAGGACGTCAGATTCAGTTGATCAGGGTAGCACACAGTGGTTTTGTTTATTTATATTATGCGGGGCCTAACTTTACTTTTACTTTCTAAGGTGTAGAAGGTGTAAGTTAACCTAGTGTCATATTTTTGAATAGATTAACGAATTGAAAATCAAGTGGATAATTGTCTTTTATTTAAATTACCTAGATAAAGAATAGTAGTTGGTTTAAGCTAAAAGTTCTAAGTGCGGAAAAGTAAATAAGTGGAAGGATATCAGGAGTATGCAGATCAGGAAAATGTTGACCAAGATATTAGTATTGGGTTAGAAAAAGGTAATTATGCTTATGTTAAGGCTATAATTGGAATGATGTAGATCTAGTTGGATGAGCCAATTACACAGACCTACTTGTCTCAGAACTTTTGGAGTTCTCTTTGAGCAGTGATAAGTATGTCACTTGGCTGTATAATTGAAAGGTAACTATACCTTGGAGGTTATCCTCAGTAAAGTACTAGGTTTATTAGTGAGTTGAGCTCTAATCCAAACCCTAGTTATCAGTTTGTTTAACTGAATAACAACGTACCGTGTTGATTGAACACTGATCACAAACGGAAGGAGTCCGTTAGTTTATGTTGGCAAAACCTTAAATGAAAACTAATAACCATTTCATCATACTAATGAGATCATATCAGTTCAAACATTATACAGCATTATAGTTGATATACTGAAAGTAGACTAGATAAAAACCTAATAGATACCTAAACAGTTGATATGACTTAATCCTAAGGAAACAATCAAACAAGAACATGCAATAGGTTTGGGTCATACAGTGAAGGCACTAACTAGTTCTTAATAGCTCATAAGAAGTCTCTTCAGAATAGTCAATAGGCATACTAGGTCATTCATGTCTCAATTCTTAGGTTCCGTGTCCTAAAAGCGCATTAAATGCCTCACGAAAACTCGTGCCATACCGAATTCATAGAATTGTTTATGCATTTTATGTAAGTCCCTAGACATCTAACCCACGTCTATTGTAGGTACTACAGTTTATAGGCTACCATGATCACTTGTTATTATCCTATCTGTGTTTGTATGTGGTTACAGGTACTGGAGGAATGCGATAAGGATGTTTAACTATGTTAGACTTAGTCAGACGTACGAGTGAAGCCTCACTCGTACGGCTGACAGGTTCATACGCACGGTTGATGCTGAGCTAAGTCACAAATATAACCTAAATGATATGACATGAGTGAGTGATCACCCGTACAGCTGAGGAAGCCAACTCGTACGAGTGATGGATGACTCGCACGAGTGAGTCAACAGCAGGGGTATATAAGTGTTATGTTCTTCATTATAGGTTAAGCCTCTCATTTTACACACACATCACTCAGATCTAGTTTGCCTTATCCGATTCTCTCTCAACCCAAATCACTCAAGAGGTGAATAACAGCTCTAGGTGTTAATCTAATCACAATCATTTTGTGGTTTGACTAAATTAATCCTAAAAAGCTTCACATATTCACTAGTTATGGTTTGATTCACTAATTCCGCCTTTGTGTGAATTAAACTTGTTGATTTCGAAGTTCCTAGTCATGTTACATCATTGGTATCAGCGCGTAAGTTGTGATCTCAACATCATCTAGTGATTTTTTGGTGATTAAAGAGTTTGTTATTTTGGGTTTTTTAGTTTTAGAGTGATTTTGATCAAAAAGGAATCATTTTTACGTGTGTAATTATGATTAGAGAGTGTGTTTATGTTAGTTTAGTGCTAATCCAACTTGTGGACAAATAAATTGAGGTTTAGCATCAATTTCTAGGGTTTTAGAGTGATTTAGGGTTAACATCTGTTCACACGAGTGGGTCAAATTTTCTTGCTCACACGTACGGTAGACCAGACGGTTGACATCACTCGTGAACTCACACGCACGATTTAGCATAACCTTTTAAGGTTAAGTGACTACAGTCTGATCACACGAGTGATCAAGCGGTTGACTCCGACACGTACGAGTAATCACACGGGTGATCATCACTCGCACGTATGAGAATAAGTGATTGGTTCTTTTGGTTGGTTTAGTCAAACGTACGCTTAAGTAGTGACTCGCACGCTTGATTTGTGACACGTACAGTTGATACTGTCACACGTACAGTTGATATTCTGAACCACACTGTTTACCCTTTGGTAAAATTTTTAAAATGTTTAATTCAAATGACTACGCGTTAGCCGCACCGTTAGTTCAGAGTATTACGAATATGACTCAACGATTACTTCTTGCTGAGAGTGAATCCGGAAGTGGTACGAAATGTCCGAGGGTAATCAATATGGATAACTATTCCACTTGGAAGTCAAGATTTAAGATTTGGTCTGATGGTCAGGATACGAAACTTTGGAAGTACATTGAAACCGAATTTCAATGGCCACGTTCACCTGTTATAAATGAATTATATACGTTGCATATTATGCCTTCGGAAGAACGTGAAGAGTATAACTTGGAGAAAAAGATGTACTGTAACTTGACGAGTGCTCTTGATGGTCCGATTTTCCATCAATTTCTGTGTCATGATAACTCATTCAAGATATAGGAAGCACTTCGTACTTTCAATGAAGGAAATACATCTTACAGAACTAGAAAAGGTTTAGAATTGAAAGATGAGTTTGAACATTTTCACTGGCAAGTCGGAGAATCTATTGCAGAATTGGTTGAAAGATATCATCATTTTCTAGCTGAACTACACAAGTATGATGTGACCATTGCTGAAAAAGACAAAGTAACATGTCTAGCTGGAGCATTACCTTTAGAATGGAATGGTTTCGTATTAACTATGAAAACCAGTGGAGAACTAGCTACTGCTACAGTGAACTCGTTTATTGTAAGACTTCAGGAAGAAGAACTAGAATTGTTAAACAAAGTCAAGAGGTCTAAACAAGTACAAGACACGAAAATGTATTATCCAAATGGTTACACACCGCCTAAGTCAGCTCATGCACCATTTTAAACAGCTTTTGCTACGAACAATCAGAATATGTATGGTTTAAATGTTAGCAGTGCACCTATTCAACAACCTTCGTATCCACCACAAGCTTCACCATGTTCTCTCAATACTCAATCACAACCTACTTCCAACACTACAGAGTCATCTACACCGACTGCATCAGATGTTCTTTCTGCACTTAAGATTGAAAACATGAGAAAAGCTGGGAAAGAAAAGATTAGTGAAGATATAGTTTTGCTGTCAAGCCTTGTTAATTCTTATGATAGTTATCTTGATGGTCGTGTGGGTAACATTCATCTAACAACAGAAGATTATCATCAACTAGATAAAGATGAAGTAGAAAATATGGATATTATGTAGGGTATGGCAAATCTTGTGAGAAGAGCAAGAGATTACGAAGAGCGAACTGGAAAACCGATCAGTCTGACCAAAGATACAAAACTGGGTTTTGATATGAATACTGTTATTTGTTACAATTGTGGAGAATTAGGTCATTTTTCAAGACAGTGCACAAAACAGAAGAAGCAGGGTAATCGTAATCCGTTCAAGAATCAGAACTACAGTTCTCAAAGTCAAACTACAAAGCGTGAGATTTACATTACTGATAAAGTAAATGAAGTTGAAATAGCAGAAAGTCCGAACAAAGCTTTGGTTATCATTCATGGAGACGATGATGATTGGTCTATCAAATTGAATGTAGATGATCAACAACCTAAAGCTAACATGGCTAAGATCACTGAATCTGAAGCAGATTGTGTTATTGATCAGAATTTAGTTGAGAAGCTGACTGCTCGTGCTGAAAGAGCTGAAAGATTGTCTCGAACAATTCGGAAAGAGAAGATTCAGAAACAGGTTAAAGAAAAATTCAAGAAGGCACGTGATTCAGTTCCTTGTACACCTGAACCTGGAAGTGTTTCACCAACATCGTCAGAGGACTACTACTTCAACAGTTGGAAGGATAAATATGGTGATACCTCAGTGTTTGAAGAAACTCTAGAAGCTGATCAAAGTAAAGAAACATTGGTTGATAAAGAACTAGACGAATGGGGTAAAATGATTGCCGAAGAGTTGGAAATGTTAGTTCTTATGGGTGAAGGTTCAGATCTTGAGAGTGAAAGCTTAGAAGATGTTGATTGAGACAAGAAGTCAGACTCAGAAGTTGAAAATGAAACTGATATTACTGGAGTTAACCAAACTGATTTTGAAGCTTTGAACAGACTTGAACAGATTCATTTGGGTAAAGATGCTGACACTTCATAGTTCCTTACAGACTCGTCAGAATCAGAAGATAAGCTCGATGATGGGAAGAAGACAGATTACTTTGCATTTATGGCTGAGACTTCTTCATCAAATAACGCTCAACAGGTATCTTCAGATCCATATAATGTTATTGAATGTGTTAAATGCGATGAATCTAAGGTAACAATTGATAATTTAACAAAGGCATATGCGGAGATGAAAGAAAAATGGCACGCAGACCATGTGACCACTAAGGTTGAAAATGAATTGAAAGAGCAAATCAAAGTTTATAAAAAACAACTTCACGATCTTAAATGTTATAACTTTGACATAAATCAAGCTTTAATTAAACGTGTTGACACAATTAATGAACTAAAATGAAGTGTTGGGCAAGTGCTTCACAATGGAATGCATTAATGGTGGAACTTAATGACACCAAGGGCAAGGGTATTGGATATAGTTCTACATCTCCTCCTTTTCAGAACACATTTGTTAATGCAAATGTAGTTGACGGTCGACCAGAAGATTGTATCCCGCCTAATTATGAAGATTATGTTGAAAAGAATAAAAAATGTAGTTCAACTAAGAATACAACTTCTGATGATACTGCTGAAGGTGATCTAGATCATAAGGAAGATAGGAAAACTGGGTTAGGAGATAACTCTAAGACAAGTAGAGTTAGAACACCGAAAGGTCCTGTTAAAATTTTAAGAAATTCTAGATTTGTTAACAGACCGGTTCCCCCCGTTACACCTACACTTGTTCCAAGAAATAAAACAAATGATTCTCTTGTGTTTGAAAGAACACAAGTTCCATCATCTTCAAACTCTAATAATGTGTATGAATTTAGAGGATATAGGGAGTTTCGTCAATGTTTTAATTGTGCTATTTTTGGACATATTGCTGCTAATTGTCCTAGAAGATATAGATCACCCAGATAGAAGATTGACCTCACATTTGATGATCACAGATCATCTTATGTTCATAAAATAGGTTCACCTATTAATGATGAAGTTCGTGTTAAAAATCATACGACAAATGTTGTGTATGGAGAGTATAAAAGAAAGAACTTCAATAGGTCAATTTCTACTGTGAAGATTAAGGTTCCTAAACAGGATACTGAGGCAAGAGTTGCCAAATAAAGTGATCACAGTAGAGCTTTTGAACCAAAGGCACGATCGCCTTCGCAAAAAGCTAGTCGTCGAAAATACTTTTCTCGTACCAGACCACGAGTGAATCGCTCTGAAAATGAGTAAAATGTGAAAAACCAGAAGAGTAATATTGCTACTTCTAAACAGTCTAAGTTTACGGTTTCTAATGATGAGATTCCACCAGACTCAAACGGGAAATGAATGGAAGTTCAAGCTATAGGTGTTAATGGACAACCTACTGCCATCCGGGAGTGGGTTCCCATTATCAATTAATTTTCTTAATGTGATGTCATAACCCGTCCTTAACCATAAGAACGAGTTAGATAACGTATGATTTCATTGCGAGGTATTGACCTCTATATGCGACATTTTTAAAAGAACAACTGCATTTATTTTACATTACAAACCATAACTCTAATTTTAATACAAGTTTTAGACAATA
Organism: Rutidosis leptorrhynchoides; assembly: GCF_046630445.1. Taxonomy (NCBI): domain Eukaryota; kingdom Viridiplantae; phylum Streptophyta; class Magnoliopsida; order Asterales; family Asteraceae; genus Rutidosis; species Rutidosis leptorrhynchoides. The sequence goes on from NC_092339.1 coordinate 193,163,625, forward strand.
TAAAGATGATAATCGTTTAGCGATAATCTTAGACTTACAAACTTTACCTGTGATGATAACAATACGATTTCCAACATATTTTACATTACAAATCCTCCGATATGCAGTTTTATTTTTGACACAAATATGCATACTCAAGATCTTGCTTAAATTCAACATGTTGCAGCAGAAGCTTCTAATTATCACCTGAGAATGAACATGCTTAAAATGTCAACATAAAGTTGGTGAGATATAGGTTTAATGCCGGCAGCAATATATATATATATAGACCACAAGATTTCATATATAAACATTTTAATAAAAATATTCTAAGTGGTTGAGCACTTGGTAACCATACTTAACATTTAATCACGTCGCATATTCCCTTTATTATGAAATCTTACTACACCGTACCAAGTGTAGTCACGAAACAAAGTACTGTGCAACCGTTGAATACTGGTCGTCCAGTCCGGTTGGGGTTGTCAGGCCCGATAGATCTATCAACAGGATTCGCGTTTACAATACCGCTGTAAATAATAGTTACCAAGCTACAGGGAAGTATGCCAGTGGTACAACTCAACGTAGAATATATTTTTCAGTTACTTGTGTCCATAACGTAAAACATAAAATACATGTATTCTCATCCCGAAATATTTAGAGTTTAAAAGTGGGACTATATACTCACTTTTGTCTTGAAGATATGTAATTTCGACTTGGTCTCCGATTGATATCACGAACCTATCCATATATAATATATCAATACCTTTTCTTTTTAAACAATCGTCACATATATATACTTATAATACTTTTAATACTTTTAATAATTCCTTAGTCCGTAGTTAGCAGTCCGATGTTAGTAATTCAATTTTAATGGTTCATATTTAGGTGTTTAATAAATAAATAAAACCCCCATCGAAATAAATAAAACCCCATCGTATTCGTATTGGTCGGGATTAATCTTGACCCACGGTACCGGTGTTGTCAAATGACGTGTTGCGTACATAAAGTACCGGTGTTGTCAAATGACGTGTTGCGTACAATCATGGGATCTTATGATTAATCTTCTCGTATTGTTTACGGGTGATCCTGAAATATATAAAATTAAATTATGAGTACATATATATAAAATATCATGTTATTTTAGAAAGATGTGATTTATTTAATTTTTCTCCAATTATTTTCGTGGCTAAACTAGTTTTGGATATCCGATTTTGTTTTGGTCATAGTTTCTTCGTTACAACTCCGTTTTCGTTGGTTCAACTTGCCACTTCCTTGGATCGAGTCCCTCTTTAAGAATATGAACTGTAAATACCTTAGTTTGTATTCGAAATCACAGGTCATAGGTCAAACTTTGGTGAAACTTATGAAGTTGATCATTTTCCATCATGTAAACAACCTTAAATGATTATTTTTCTAAAAATACTTATACTTTGAGTTAAATCATGAAATTTTTATGTGTTAACATATTCATAAGAAATATCATTTTTCCAGAATATAAACCTCCAATTCAAAGTTCAAGATGGTTTTTAATTATCCAACCCAAAACAGCCCCCGGTTGCATTCCGACGTCGTAAATTCAGTTTTTAAGGTGTTCTTTGAAAAACCAAGTTATACCTTGTTAAATTAGCATATATTTATGATATATTACAGGTCTTGAAGTATTTTAAAAGTTAAGTTAGAAGGATCTATTTAGTTTGCAAACAAGTTTGAAAACATTCAAACTATGTTCTTGTTGTTAAAATTTTATACCATAAAATAAGATAGCTATATATATATGAATCGAATAAGGTTATGAACAAAGTTACTACCTCAAGTTACTTGGACAATATTGCTGTAAAAGTGAAGTAAAAACCTAGAACCAAAAGAGTGATGGAATTGGATGAAAGATTGGAAGTAAGCTTGTGTTCTTGGAAGGATTCTTGAAGTGTTTTTGTAAGGGTTTTCTTATGATGATTAAGTGATGTTTTTGGAACTAGATCTTCATGGTTGTGAGCTGATATGGTTAAGGGGTTTAAGGCTCATGAAAGTGTGTGTGTTTAGCTAGAAAATGGAAGTGAAAATGAATCAAAATGGAGTACTCCTTGCCCTTTAAAAAAACGTGAATGGGGGGAGACAAAGACAAGTTTTCCTTTTGTTATTTTGTATGACATTCAATGCTAGCATCCAATTTCTAATTACCTTATACATAAGGCATGAACAAAGGCTGGTTGGTGGTGATTTTATGTGTATATACCAATAGTAAATACGTATAGAAGCTAGGTATGATACGGGTACATATACCCTAGATATACGTATAGAAATCTTGTGAAAACGGAACGAGAATTCAAATATAGCTATCTTTTGTGAATATACTTATATTGTTTTATGTATTTAAGTCCTTAAAAGTGATTAAATACATTACATATACGATATATGTATAAACATTATAGGTCATAAGTATTTTTGTCAAATAACGTTACGTATGGTTATCGTTTTGAAAACTTAAGTTAGTAGTTTCAAAATATACTTATAACTTATTGTTATTAATACAAAATGAGGTATTAAAACATCCTTAGATCATGTTAAATATGTATATATACATATATATACACAAACGTATAATTATCATATGTTATATAGTTCGTGATATCATCGGTCAAACTAGACGGTCAAACGTTGTGTAAAACTCATTTCAAAAACGTAAATCTCAACAATTTGGATTGCTTATCATGTTGGTAAGGTTTAATTTATGTAAATATTAATCTTATAAGTATAGAACGATCGAAAAAGTGCGGGTCATTACAGTACCTACCCGTTAAATAAATTTTGTCCCGAAATTTTAAAATTGTACCTATTTTGCGTCATCGAGAAACAAGTGTGGATACTTTTGTTTCATTTGATCCTCTCGTTCCCAAGTAAACTCAGGACCTCTTCGAGCATTCCAACGAACCTTAACGATCGGTATGTTGCTCTGCTTGAGCTGTTTAACTTCACGGTCCATGATTTCGACTGGTTCTTCTACGAATTGTAATTTCTCGTCAACTTGGATTTCTTCTAGAGGAATGGTGAGGTCTTCCTTTGCAAGACACTTCTTAAGGTTCGAGACATGAAATGTATTATGTACTCCGGCGAGTTGTTGTGGTAACTCGAGTCGATAAGCTACCGGTCCAATGCGTTCGATGATCTTGAACGGGCCTACATATCTTGGGTTCAGTTTACCCCTTTTTCCAAAATGTATTACACCTTTCCAAGGTGACACCTTTAGCATAACCATGTCACCGATCTGAAACTCTAATGGTTTCCTTCGGATATCGGCGTAGCTCTTTTGGCGACTACAGGCCGTTCTCAATCTCTCCTTGATTTGTACTATCTTCTCAGTCGTTTCGTGTATGATCTCGGGACCAGTTAATTGTCGATCTCCTACTTCATTCCAACAAATAGGAGATCTACACTTCCTTCCGTACAATGCTTCGAATGGCGCAGCTTTAATGCTAGCATGATAACTATTATTATACGAGAATTCTGCTAATGGTAGATATTTATCCCATCCGTTTCCAAAATCGATCACACATGCCCTGAGCATGTCTTCAAGAGTCTGAATCGTTCTTTCACTCTGCCCGTCGGTTTGCGGATGATATGCGGTGCTCATATCCAAACGAGTTCCTAGGGCCTCCTGTAGTGATTGCCAGAACTTTGATGTAAATCTACTATCCCGATCGGATATAATGGAAATAGGTATTCCATGCCTTGAAACAATTTCCTTTATGTATAATCGTAATAGTTTCTGCATTCTATCCGTTTCCTTTATAGGCAAGAAATGTGCAGATTTAGTGAGACGGTCAACTATTACCCTAATGGTGTCATAACCCCAGGCAGTCTTAGGTAATTTTGTGATGAAATCCATGGTAATACCATCCCATTTCCATTCTGGGATTTCTGGTTGTTGAAGTAATCCTGACGGCTTCTGGTGTTCTGCTTTGACTTTGGAACAAGTTAAACATTCCCCAACATATGTTGCAACGTCTGTCTTCAAATTAGGCCACCAATAATGCGTCTTAAGATCTTGATACATCTTTCCAACTCCAGGATGTATCGAGTATCTTGTCTTATGTGCCTCATTCAATATTAACTTTCTTAATCCACCCAACTTTGGTACCCAAATACGGTTTGCAAAATATCGAATTCCATCTTCCCGTATAACGAGTTGCTTCTCATACTTCTTCATTATTTCATTTCCTATATTTTCTTTAGTAAGTGCTTCTCGTTGAACTTCTTTGATTTGTGAGTTGAGATTCATGCGAATTTTTATGTTCATCGCTCGTACTCGAATTGGTTCTCGTTCCTTTCTGCTTAGTGCGTCAGCCACCACATTCGCTTTCCCGGGATGATAACGAATTTCACAATCATAGTCGTTTATTAACTCGACCCACCTACGTTGCCTCATGTTCAGCAGTTTCTGATCAAAAATATGTTGAAGGCTTTTATGATCAGTAAACACAGTGCATTTAACCCCATACAAGTAGTGTCTCCATATCTTCAATGCAAACATGACTGCTCCCAGTTCTAGATCATGCGTCGTATAATTCCGCTCGTGAATCTTCAATTGTCGGGATGCGTATGCAATAACTTTCTTCCGTTGCATAAGAACGCAACCAAAACCTTGTCGCGAAGCGTCACAATATATTTCAAAATCATCGTTCCCTTCTGGTAACGATAAAATAGGCGCCGTAGTTAACTTCTTCTTTAGTAATTGAAATGCACTCTCCTGCTCAGAGGTCCATTCATATTTCTTCCCTTTTTGCGTTAACGCTGTCAACGGCTTAGCTATTCGGGAAAAATCTTGAATAAACCTTCTATAATAACCGGCTAAACCCAAAAATTGGCGTATCTGCGTTGGTGTCTTAGGAGTCTCCCATTTTTCGATGGCTTCAATTTTTGCTGGATCAACCTGAATTCCTTGCTACTAACAACGTGGCCAAGAAATTGCACTTCTTTCAACCAGAAAGCACATTTAGAAAATTTAGCATATAGCTGTTCTTTTCTCAACAACTCTAATATCAACCTTAAATGCTGCTCATGCTCTTGCTCACTCTTGGAATAGATAAGAATATCATCAATGAAAACGATACCAAACTTATCTAAATACGGACTACAAACTCGATTCATGAGGTCCATGAATACAGCTGGCGCATTTGTCAACCCAAACGGCATGACCAAAAATTCGTAATGACCATAACGTGTCCGAAAAGCAGTTTTCGGTATATCTTCTTCTTTGACGCGTAATTGATGATAGCCCGATCTTAGGTCAATTTTCGAGTACACACATGATCCTTGGAGTTGATCAAATAAGTTGTCAATTCTCGGTAGTGGATACCGATTTTTGATAGTTAACTTATTTAATTCACGATAATCTATACACATCCTAAAAGATCCATCTTTCTTTTTAACAAATAAAATTGGAGCTCCCCACGGTGAAGTACTTGGTCGTATGAATCCACGATCCAGTAATTCTTTTAACTGACTCTGAAGTTCTTTTAACTCGGACGGTGCAAGTCTATATGGAGCACGAGCCACTGGTGCAGCTCCTGGTACTAAATCTATTTGAAATTCCACAGATCTAAATGGAGGTAATCCCGGCAACTCTTCCGGAAAAACTTCAGGAAAATCTCTTGCCACAGGCACGTCGTTGATGCACTTCTCTTTTTCTTTCTTTTCGACTTTATTAACATGTGCTAGAATAGCATAACATCCCTTTTCTAAACACTTCTTGGCTTTCAAACAACTAATGAGTTTTAGCTTTGAATTACCATTCTCTCCATAAATCATCACCGGCATTTTATCCTTACCAGGAATGCGAATTGCCTTCTTGGCACACACAACTTCAGCTCCTACTTTGGACATCCAGTCCATGCCGACTATTACATCAAAACTTCCTAATTCTACGGGTATTAAGTCAATTTTAAACGTTTCTCCGGCTAAATTTATTTTACAATCACGACAAATTTTATCGGCTTTAATTAGTTTACCATTAGCTAACTCAGTCATGTACTTAGCATCTAGAGGTAATGATGAACAATTCAATTTAGTGTAAAAATTTCTACACACGTAACTTCTATCGGCACCAGTATCAAATATAATAGATGCTGATAAGTTATTAATGGTAAACGTACCTGTAACAAGCTCCGGGTCTTCACATGCCTCTCTAGCATTAATAATAAATGCTCTCCCACGTGCAGGTCCGATATTCTTCTCTGGATTCGGGCACTGGCTCTTATAGTGACCTTGTTTTCCACACCCATAACAAGTAATGGTAGCCAAAGCAGTTCTATTTGCATTGGTGGCAGGAGTCTTGGTACCATTTGTATTTGTAACGAGAGCCCTACAATCTTCAGCAAGATGACCCTTTCGATTACATTTGTTGCATACCACATTACAGTAGCCAGAGTGATGTTTGTGGCATCGGTTACATAAAGGATTTTGTCCTTTGTAACCAAAGCTTAAACCACTACCCGCACCTTGCGTGATTTCTTGTTTCTTAAAAGATTGTTGTTGGTTACCTCGATCATAATTTCCATTCCACTTTCTTTTGTTACCTGATACCTTCACATCAGTATTGGATACTTTCTTATCCATGATGACCTGATCCATTAGCTCATTTGCCATGGTTATAGCTTCATGAATTGTCTTAGGTTTCGATGCTGTAACATTTTCCTTGACCTTTTTGGGCAAACCATCTTTGTACATTTCAATCTTCCGTTCTTCGGTTGGAACCAATTCAGGACATAGCAAAACTAATTCCATGAATCGCTGATTGTAGTTGGTGATTTCAGTACCAACAACCTTCAGGCTTCGTAATTCATCTTCTAACTTCCTAACCTCGTTCCTTGGACAATACTCGTTGATTAACATTATTTTGAATTCTTCCCATGGAGTATCATAAGCTACATCTCCTCCTACAGCCTTCACATAATTTTTCCACCACGTGAGTGCACTATCTTGTAAAGTGCACGATGCATACTTGGTCATGTCCTTTTCAACACAACCACTGATTTTAAACACAGTCTCTATCTTTTCTATCCACCGGGTTAAACCGATCGGTCCTTCTGTTCCACTGAATGATGAGGGCTTGCAAGCTTGAAAAGTTTTGTAGGTGCATCCTACACGAGGATTTGGGTTAACTGCAGCAGCTCTTGCAGCCTCGACCCATAACATTCTGTCGTTCACTCGCTGGTTGATGAATTCCTTGACTTCTTGTTCCGTCATTCGATTCAATCGCGCCATATTCTTCTATAAGAATGAAAAGAAAATAATTATTCACATGGAATATTATAGATGTAGTGTATATTTACAGTACATTATAGCTTATTAATAATATGAACCAGGTATTATTATAAAAGCCTTTTCTTCTTATTAGCATTTTATAATTATATCTAGGGTAGTACCTACCCGTTAATGTTCATACTTAATAGCTTAGTACAGAACCAATTACTACAATCTAAATAATACTTAACCATGGAAAATTATTGCATTTCATACTTCACTATTTTACATATGCTTATCTTACATCGAACATTAAGCAAACCACATTAATAATATTATACAAAACTTTATATGATCCCATGGTTTAATACGGCAGTGCATCGTTTGGTCTATTTTCTAGGACGTTTAGGTTCAAGGAATCGCCTAACGCTTATCCTAGCTGTCTGCCTATATTTTGGCTGTGGGGCTGAAGAACTGGATGCCGGGATAGAACGAATAGGAATAGCGGGAATAGGGGTGGTAGTGTCTAGCGGAGTTGGTGCCACATCATCCTCACTAAACTCGGGATTTGAATTTTCTAATTCATTAGCTTTTCGTTTCTTTCCTAGTTCGAACTTGTCTTTCGTAATTTCCTGTATTTCTTCCTCGGGTTCACTTTCCTCCTCGGGTTCACTTTCTTCCTCGGGTTCACTTTCCGGTTTCTCTATAGTTGGTTCATCCGGAATTTGTGAGTCTTCCCCAAAGATATCATTTTCGTCATCGGATAGGTTAATGACTGGAACACCATCTGAAGATTCTGATTCGGAGTCGCTGAATGTGATAACAAGTTTTGAGCCCGACATCTATCACACAACAACTAACCCATTAGTACTACATAATATTTACATATAAATTTTAACCAACAATGATAAGCAATGGTTTTTAAATCAAACCCGGTCAAAGTCCAGACTTACTAATGTATCCTAACGACTTATCAGTTAGACACACTAATGCAAACCTGGTTCGCTAAGACCACCGCTCTGATACCACATGTCATAACCCGTCCTTAACCATAAGAACGAGTTAGATAACGTATGATTTCATTGCGAGGTATTGACCTCTATATGCGACATTTTTAAAAGAACAACTGCATTTATTTTACATTACAAACCATAACTCTTATTTTAATACAAGTTTTAGACAATATAAAGATGATTATCGTTTAGCGATAATCTTAGACTTACAAACTTTACATGTGATGATAACAATACGATTTCCAACATATTTTACATTACAAATCCTCCGATATGCAGTTTTATTTTTGACACAAATATGCATACTCAAGATCTTGCTTAAATTCAACATGTTGCAGCGGAAGCTTCTAATTATCACCTGAGAATGAACATGCTTAAAATGTCAACATAAAGTTGGTGAGATATAGGTTTAATGCCGGCAGCAATATATATATATAGACCACAAGATTTCATATATAAACATTTTAATAAAAATATTCTAAGTGGTTGAGCACTTGGTAACCATACTTAACATTTAATCACGTCGCATATTCCCTTTATTATGAAATCTTACTACACCGTACCAAGTGTAGTCACGAAACGAAGTACTGTGCAACCGTTGAATACTGGTCGTCCAGTCCGGTTGGGGTTGTCAGGCCCGATAGATCTATCAACAGGATTCGCGTTTACAATACCGCTGTAAATAATAGTTACCAAGCTACAGGGAAGTATGCCAGTGGTACAACTCAATGTAGAATATATTTTTCAGTTACTTGTGTCCATAACGTAAAACATAAAATACATGTATTCTCATCCCGAAATATTTAGAGTTTAAAAGTGGGACTATATACTCACTTTTGTCTTGAAGATATGTAATTTCGACTTGGTCTCCGATTGATATCACGAACCTATCCATATATAATATATCAATACCTTTTCTTTTTAAACAATCGTCACATATATATACTTATAATACTTTTAATACTTTTAATAATTCCTTAGTCCGTAGTTAGCAGTCCGATGTTAGTAATTCAATTTTAATGGTTCATATTTAGGTGTTTAATAAATAAATAAAACCCCCATCGAAATAAATAAAACCCCATCGTATTCGTATTGGTCGGGATTAATCTTGACCCACGGTACCGGTGTTGTCAAATGACGTGTTGCGTACATAAAGTACCGGTGTTGTCAAATGACGTGTTGCGTACAATCATGGGATCTTATGATTAATCTTCTCGTATTGTTTACGGGTGATCCTGAAATATATAAAATTAAATTATGAGTACATATATATAAAATATCATGTTATTTTAGAAAGATGTGATTTATTTAATTTTTCTCCAATTATTTTCGTGGCTAAACTAGTTTTGGATATCCGATTTTGTTTTGGTCATAGTTTCTTCGTTACAACTCCGTTTTCGTTGGTTCAACTTGCCACTTCCTTGGATCGAGTCCCTCTTTAAGAATATGAACTGTAAATACCTTAGTTTGTATTTGAAATCACAGGTCATAGGTCAAACTTTGGTGAAACTTATGAAGTTGATCATTTTCCATCATGTAAACAACCTTAAATGATTATTTTTCTAAAAATACTTATACTTTGAGTTAAATCATGAAATTTTTATGTGTTAACATATTCATAAGAAATATCATTTTTCCAGAATATAAACCTCCAATTCAAAGTTCAAGATGGTTTTTAATTATCCAACCCAAAACAGCCCCCGGTTGCATTCCGACGTCGTAAATTCAGTTTTGAAGGTGTTCTTTGAAAAACCAAGTTATACCTTGTTAAATTAGCATATATTTATGATATATTACAGGTCTTTAAGTATTTTAAAAGTTAAGTTAGAAGGATCTATTTAGTTTGCAAACAAGTTTGAAAACATTCAAACTATGTTCTTGTTGTTAAAATTTTATACCATAAAATAAGATAGCTATATATATATGAATCGAATAAGGTTATGAACAAAGTTACTACCTCAAGTTACTTGGAAAAGATTGCTGTAAAAGAGAAGTAAAAACCTAGAACCAAAAGAGTGATGGAATTGGATGAAAGATTGGAAGTAAGCTTGTGTTCTTGGAAGGATTCTTGAAGTGTTTTTGTAAGGGTTTTCTTATGATGATTAAGTGATGTTTTTGGAACTAGATCTTCATGGTTGTGAGCTGAGATGGTTAAGGGGTTTAAGGCTCATGAAAGTGTGTGTGTTTAGCTAGAAAATGGAAGTGAAAATGAATCAAAATGGAGTACTCCTTGCCCTTTAAAAAAACGTGAATGGGGGGAGACAAAGACAAGTTTTCCTTTTGTTATTTTGTATGACATTCAATGCTAGCATCCAATTTCTAATTACCTTATACATAAGCCATGAACAAGGGCTGGTTGGTGGTGATTTGATGTGTATATACCAATAGTAAATACGTATAGAAGCTAGGTATGATACGGGTACATATACCCTAGATATACGTATAGAAATCTTGTGAAAACGGAACGAGAATTCAAATATAGCTATCTTTTGTGAATATACTTATATTGTTTTATGTATTTAAGTCCTTAAAAGTGATTAAATACATTACATATACGATATATGTATAAACATTATAGGTCATAAGTATTTATGTCAAATAACGTTACGTATGGTTATCGTTTTGAAAACTTAAGTTAGTAGTTTCAAAATATACTTATAACTTATTGTTATTAATACAAAATGAGGTATTAAAACATCCTTAGATCATGTTAAATATGTATATATACATATATATACACAAACGTATAATTATCATATGTTATATAGTTCGTGATATCATCGGTCAAACTAGACGGTCAAACGTTGTGTAAAACTCATTTCAAAAACGTAAATCTCAACAATTTGGATTGCTTATCATGTTGGTAAGGTTTAATTTATGTAAATATTAATCTTATAAGTATAGAACGATCGAAAAAGTGCGGGTCATTACATGTGATATGCAGGGGACCAGGGTTCCAGCAAACAACACCTGGATAGTGGATAGCGGCGCTTCGAGACATATGACTGGACAGTTATCTCTTCTTTCGGATGTATACCCAATTAAGGAAGGTTATGTAGCATTTGCTGGAGATAAAGGAGGTCACATTTATGCTCAAGGTTTATTGAAGAATGAAAAAGTTAGTTTGACAAAGTTAACTATTGTCAAAAGCTTGCAAACTATTTGTTGTCGGTTTCTCAAATCTGTGAAAAATCTTTCAAGGTAGCATTTGATGATGAATTCAGCTACATTTTGAAGCCAGAGTTTGTGATTCCTCTTGAAATGATTTTGATGTAGGCTCCTGGACAAGCTAATTTATATATGCTAGATATGAATGTTGCTACTTCAATTGCTGAACACCATCAAGATTTTGTTTCTAAAGCGACTGAACAAGATTCTATTACTTGGCATAAACGTATGGGTCATTTAAGTTTTCGGAAAATGAATCACCTTGTCCACAACAATCTTGTAGAAGGTGTTGATCTTCCATTGTTTCAGATTCCAGGAACATGTGTTCCGTGTAAGAAGGGTAAGCAGAGCAAGAAAGCTCATAATGAAATGTCCCGTTCATATTGATTATAAACGTTCCATATTAATTGATTTCGTTGCGAGATTTTGACCTCTATATGAGACGTTTTTCAAAGACTGCATTTGTTTTTAAAACAAACCATAACCTTTATTTTATCGACAAGGTTAAAAAGTCACCACCTAGATTATCCAAAAATGATAATCTAAAATATCACACTTACACACTACCAATACATATTGGGTTACAATTTTAATATGTTACAACAAAGTAAATCTCGAATGCAGTTTTAAACAATATTATACAAGCATGCTGACACCACATCTTGTCCATATATTAGCATACAATAGCGGAAGCTCTTAATAATCACCTGAGAATAAACATTCTTTAAACGTCAACAAAAATGTTGGTGAGTTAGAGGTTTAAATATATATTTATCAAATCATAATAATAGACCACAACACTTCATATTTCAATATACATCCCATACATAGAGATAAAAATCATTCATATGGTGAACACCTGGTAACCGAACTTAACAAGATGCATATAGAATATTCCATATCATTCTGGGACTCCCTTCGGACATGATGAATTTGAAGTACTAAAGCATCCAGTACTTTAGATGGGGCTGGTTAGGCCCAATAGATCTATCTTTAGGATTCGCGTCAATTAGGGTGTCTGTTCCTAATTCTTAGATTACCAGACTAAAAAGGGGCATATTCGGTTTAATAATCCAGCCATAGAATGTAGTTTCATTTACTTGTGTCTATTTTTTAAAAAATTTATAAAACTGCATGTATTCTCATCCCAAAATATTAGATTTTAAAAGTGGGACTATAACTCACTTTCACATATTTTTACTTCGTCGGGAAGTAAGACTTGGCCACTGGTTGATTCACGAACCTATAACAAATATGTACATATATATCAAAGTATGTTCAAAATATATTTAGAACATTTTTAATACGTTTTGCTGTTTTAAGTTTATTAAGTCAGCTGTCCTCGTTAGTAACCTACAACTGGTTGTCCACAGTTAGATGTATAGAAAATAAAGCAATATATAATATCTCGAATCAATCCACGACCTCGTGTATACAAGCCTCAGGCTAGATCACAACTCAAAGTATATATAATATTTTGGAATCAACCTCAACCCTGTATAGCTAACTCCAACATTACTGCATATAGAGTGTCTATGGTTGTTCCAAAATATATATATAGATGGGTCGATATGATATGTAAAAACATTGTATTCGTGTCTATGGTATCTCAGGATTACATAATATATTAGAATACATGTATAATACAATATGAGTTAGCTAGGATATGATTAATATAGATTTGTTACCAATTTTCACGTAGCTACAACAAGCAAAAATATCTAATCTTGTTTTAACTATAACTTCTTCGTTTTAAATCCGTTTTGAGTGATTTAAGTTGCTATGGTTTCATATTGAACTTAAGTTTATGAATATAAACAGAAAAAGTATAAGTTTATAGTCAGAAATACAGGTTATAAGTCATTTTTGTAAAGGTAGTCATTTCAGTTGAAAGAACGACGTCTAGATGACCATTTTGGAAAACATACTTCCACTTTGAGTTTAACCATGATTTTTGGATATAGTTTCATGTTCATAAGAAAAATCATTTTTCCCAGAAGAACAACTTTTAAATCAAAGTTTATCATAGTTTTTAATTAACTAACCCAAAACAGCCTGCGGTGTTACTACGACGGTGTATATCCGGTTTTACGGTGTTTTTCATGTTTTTCGGTTTTAAATCATTAAGTTAGCATATCACATAGATGTATAACATGCATTTAGTTGATTTTAAAAGTCAAGTTAGAAGGATTAACTTTTGTTTGTGAACAAGTTTAGAATTAACTAAAATATGTTCATAACACTATTCGATTCATATATGTATAACTATCTTATTCGAAGATTTGAACATAGTTTAGTAGATAAACGTACTGGAAATGATGAAAAAATAATTTGAGCTTCAAATGATATTTGATGGCTTGGAAGTTCTTGAAATAGAATCATGACACAAAAACAAGTTCAAGTAAGATTATTACTCGAATTAAGATAGTTATATTTATAGAAATTGAATCAAAGCTTGAATATGAATATTACCTTGATTTAGAAAGATAACCTACTATAAATAACAAAGGTTTCTTGATCTTAGATGATTGCTTGGAATGGATTAGAAAACTTGGAAGTAAACTTGTAAACTTGGAAGTGTTCTTGATGTGTTCTTGAGTAATTGTTTTTATGATGATTATAGGTAATAATCAAAGCTTGTATTTGATGATTTTTGCTGGAAAAATAGTAACTTAGATGTTCATGGAAGAATGTGTGTGTTTTGAGTGAGAATTGGGAAGAAAATTGGAAGTGAAATTGAGTAGGTGGTGAGTGGTGAAGGTGAGTGGGGTTATAAGGGGGTCTTGTTTTTGTTTCCTTGCCCATAAGTCATGCTTGATGTTAAATGATGGTTCCCACATGGTTAGGTGACTCACATGGGCTGCTAAGATATGATCATTGGAGTGTATATACCAATAGTAAATACATTTAGAAGCTGTGTATTATACAAGTACAAATAAGAGTGCATACTAGTAGAATTGTTGATGAAAATGAATGAGGATGTAATCGTAAGCTTTTTTGTTAAGTAGAAGTACTTTGATAAGTGTCTTGAAGTCTTTCAAAAGTGTATGAATACATATTGAAACAATACATGTATATACATTTTAACTGAGTCGTTAAGTCATCGTTAGTCGTTATATGTAAATGTTGTTTTGAAACCTTTAAGTTAACGATCTTGTTAAATGTTGTCAACCCATTGTTTATTATATCTAAAGAGATGTTAAATTATTACATTATCATGATATTATGATGTATTAATATACCTTAATATGATATATATACATTTAAATGTCGTTACAACGATAATCGTTACATATATGTCTCTTTTCGAAACCGTTAAGTTAGTAGTCTTGTTTTTACATATGTAGTTCATTGTTACTATACTTAATGATATGTTTACCTATCATAATATAATGTTAACTATATATATATATATCCATATATATGTCATCATATAGTTTTTACAAGTTTTAACGTTCGTGAATCACCGGTCAACTTGGGTGGTCAATTGTCTATATGAAACCTATTTCAATTAATCAAGTCTTAACAAGTTTGATTGCTTAACATGTTGGAAACACTTAATCATGTAAATATCAATTTCATTTAATATACATAAACATGGAAAAGTTCGGGTCACTACAATACCTACCCGTTAAATAAATTTCGTCCCTAAATTTTAAGCAGTTGGAGGTGTTGACGTATCTTATGGAAATAAATGCGGATATTTCTTCTTCATCTAATCTTCTCATTCCCAGGTGAACTCAGGTCCTCTACGAGCATTCCATCAAACCTTAATAATTGATATCTTGTTTTGCTTAAGTCTTTTAACCTTACGATCCATTATTTCGACGGGTTCTTCGATGAATTGAAGTTTTTTGTTGATTTGGATTTCGTCTAACGGAATAGTGAGATCTTCTTTAGCAAAATGTTTCTTCAAATTCGAGATGTGGAAAGTGTTAGGTACAGCCGCGAGTTGTTGAGGTAACTCAAGTCGGTAAGCTACTGGTCCGACACGATCAATAATCTTAAATGGTCCAATATACCTTGGATTTAATATCCCTTATTTACCAAATCGAACAACGCCTTTCCAAGGTGCAACTTTAAGCATGACCATCTCTCTAATTTCAAATTTTATATCTTTTCTTTTAATGTCAGCGTAGCTCTTTTGTTGACTTTGGGCGGTTTTCAACCGTTGTTGAATTTGGATGATCTTCTTGGTAGTTTCTTGTATTATCTCTGGACCCATAATCTGTCTATCTCCTACTTCACTCCAACAAATCAGAGACCTGCACTTTCTACTATAAAGTGCTTCAAACGGTGCCATCTCAATGCTTGAATGGTAGCTGTTGTTGTAGGAAAATTCTGCTAACGGTAGATGTCGATCCCAACTATTTCCGAAATCAATAACACATGCTCGTAGGATGTCTTCAAGCGTTTGTATCGTCCTTTCACTCTGCCCATCAGTTTGTAGATGATAGGCAATACTCATGTCTAGACGAGTTCTAATGCTTGCTGTAATGTATGCCAGAATCTTGAAATAAATCTGCCATCCCTATAAGAGATAATAGAGATTGGTATTCCATGTCTGGAGACGACTTCCTTCAAATACAGTCGTGCTAACTTCTCCATCTTGTCATCTTCTCTTATTGGTAGGAAGTGTGCTGATTTGGTGAGATGATCAACTATTACCCAAACAGTGTAGTCCTTGGTAATTTAGTGATAAAATCCACTGTAATGTATTCCCAATATCATTCTGGGATTTCGGGTTGTTGAAGTAGACCTGATGGTTTCTGATTGTAAGACCCCAATATTTATGGCACACAGAGTTTTAAATGATGTACGTATAGTGGATGAAGCTAAGTGTAAAAGTTAAAAGGTCAGAATCTGCCCAGACATGGGTGCGCGCCGCGCACCATAAGGTGTGCTCGCCGCGCACATGCCCATCGACAGAATTCTGCCTTTTTCTATTTTAAGTTTAATGAAGGGCTTTTTGGTCTTTTCACTTGAGGCCAGATCTCAGGCCTTATCAGCTGGTTTGGATCCACTTTTGGATCATTTTCACATCCATTCATCACTCTCAAGTATCTTAGAGAGAGAGGGAGAATTCTAGTGAGAGAATTGGGGTTTTGGAGAGGAAGGAGCTTGAATTGATCAAAGTCTCAGGTTTTAAAGTTGTTCACCTCATTCCTAGCTTCGTTTTGGTTGTTGTGGTAAGTTCTAACTCCGAATTTCATTGTTTGATTTTGATATTCAAGTTAGGGTTTGAACTTAAATTGTTGATAAACCCATTTAAACTCATGAAGTGAGTTTAGTGTTGCTTGTAATTGGGTTTATTGTTATTATTGGTGGATTTTGGGTTGGTGAACAAATTGGTTATAATTAGGACTTGTAATTGGGTTTAATCACTAAGTTTAGTGATTATGGAAGTATTAGAACCTTTTTTGTGTGTTTGAAAGACTAATTTTAGAATTGAGTCAAAATTAGGGTTTTTGGGTAATTTTGAGATTGATAAGTGTTTAACACTTAAGATTGGGTTCATTGGCATATTAGAACCATGTTCACTTGTGATTAGTGATTATTGGTTAGTTTGGACACGTTTTGTGTTTATGAGTGCAATTGGTCGAATTGGCACTAAGTGTCGAATTGAATTGTTGTAAATCCACTCTAAGTGTGTTTTTGTAATTGTGATAAAGGAATAGGTACTTTCCATTGACGAGTTGCGGATTACTTAGAAGCATTCATCAAGACGACAAGGTGAGTCTTAATATCCTATGTGCATAGGTATGTGTAGGATGGGTGCGGGTCGGGTGAAGTGGTTCTCGGTTATAGAGCTCACTTCACGTATAGGTGGATTTTTATGGACTTGTGTAATAGGTCCAATTGGCACGGTTGTGCATTTTGGTTGACCACCGTTGGCGAGTTGCACACTTGTGTGTACGATATCACATGGATTGTGATTTGGAGTTATAACCCCGACGGCGTGGGTTACGGAGTGAGAAATGAATATCGGTTTGCTTGTAGGTTTTTCGTATGCCCGAGAGACATATTAAATTAACGTGGCTAATATGTTATGATCCAAGTCGGGTCATACCCAATAACAAGCTTACCAACACCTTAAACGTATTTGGGCTTAACGATTGAATCATTAAGTAAATACGCGACACTTGGATTTTAGAAAATCGGTTTTCTAAAATATTGTCACTTGAGATAAATTATTTGGATAATTATATATATAATTGTTTATAGGTTTAAATAATTATATTGTATTATATTTATAAAAAGGTTTATAAATTATATAAGTAACTAAACAATGCATATGTTTTATAACAAGTTTTATATATATATAACATCAAGTTTTATATATGCATTTTGTTATAAAATAATGGGATAGATGGGCAGTTTTTGGGACTCCTAGACAAGTCCCATGCTTGTTTTATTGTTGTTACTTTTAATACAAATATTCTCTAGTGCATGCTTAGAAAAGAAACCAAGTCAAGACTTATTCTTTCAAGGGCAAATACAAAAGATTTCAAAGCAAAAACTGCACAGAAAATTCTGCTACTGCAGCCATTTAGGCCGTAGGTTTTGGGTCTCAAAGGTGGGTTCCAAAATTGTTTTGCAAGCTCTAATCAAGTGTTATTCAAATCCTAACTAAAGGCAAGGGTGTTGGGGTTATAGCTTGGGGTATACTACACTTGAGGCTTCAAGTTAGAAGCTCATTTCATCATCATCTTTGAGGGTTGTTGCTGTCCAAATTTTCCAGCAACTTATGAGAGGTTTTCAAGCTTGTTCAAAGGTGATTAGGGTTCCAAAGTATAGCTAATATTAAGGGTGGTGTTGGAGCATAAGAGCTTGGGGTTCTACACACTTGAAGTTTCAAGTTAGGAGCTCTTTCCACCTTCATCTTCATCAAAGTTTCTGCACTTCTTGAGCAGCCCTCAAACTTGTTTTGAGGAGGTATAACTTCTTTCCTTTCTTGACAATTAGTAAGCATATATTCATAACTTGATCCAAGATGGGATTAAGCTTTAATTGGTTTAAAGATAACAAGTAAAATTTGATAATTACACGCTTCCGTTTATAATTATTCTTAAAAGGTTTTAAGATATATGAACTTGTTAAATCCCAACAATGGTATCTAGAGCCGAAGTTGTTGAAATATGCTTCGAATTGTTGTTTAAAACCCACTACATTTGCAATCTACTAACATGCATGAATGTAGATTACAAAAACAAATGGGTTTGGGTGGGTTTGTAAGCTTGGCCGAATTTGAAAGAGGTTCCAAGAGGGTTTGGAACTTGCATTTTGGTCAATTTTGGTTGCATGTTAAAGTTCACAATCCTAGCCTTGACCTTGTGTTGATTGCATGTTATATTTGGTTGATTTGTTATATTCATTTGGTATGTAATATTATTCATTCAATTGGCATGTAATAATTATTATTTTGGCTATGTAATTTGTTTTACATTTGGTATGTAAAATAGAATAGGTTGTATTTCATTTTCTAGATAAAAATGTATTAGGATACATATTTTGTAAAAATGAAGAACAAGATCATGAAGACTTCAAAAACACAAGGAGCATATGGATGCAAGGTTAAGTGGGAGATTGAAATCTCCTACTTTGTATGATTAACCCTTACCCGGTGACATTTGTTTTCGGCTAAACAAATGTCCACCAAAATGGCTAGATTGTGAACATACTTATTTTGCATGTGTGGTTGTTTGTATGATTATTGTTTTGTATGTTTGGTTGATACAATTAATCACAAGATAACAACTAACAAAACGACATTTTAATTGGTTAAATTAGACGTGCTAAGTACATGCAAAACGGAAATTTAAATGGTTAAATTTAAAAGGCAACCGAGAACCTTAATAAATGGTTATTAAGAACATGATAAGGATCATACATATAAAATGGTTTATATCAAGTAATTGGCTTAATTACAAAACATGAAAATGGATTTTCAAATAAACCATACACTAAATGCATGTTGGTGTATGGTGCAAAAGTTTTCCTAAACTAGAAATAACGAAAACTCAAAATCCCTTTAACAAACAAGCTTAACAAGTTTAAGGCCATCCTTTTGTGAAAACACTTAGACATATTAAGAAACTCTTGACGGGATAAAGGTCACCTAACCGTCATGAGCGGACTAATATCAATAAGGTAAATTTCGCACACTTGTGGTTATGATGGCAAGAAGCTCGTTGCCTCTATCATTTTGGGGTTATTGTCTAAGCTCCGCGGCTCGTATTTTAAATATGGCCCCAACCAAGAAAGTGGAACGAACTCCTCACGAGATGTGGTTTGGTAAACCTCCATCTCTATCATACTTAAAGGTATAGGGATGTGAAGCTTATCCTAAGCGTTACGTCCCTAATAATTTGAATGCTCGATCCACGAAGTGTATCTTCATAGGATATCCCAAGGATGATATGGGATATTATTTCTATGATCCATCCGAGCAGAATGTATTTGTTGCTTTGAAGGCGGAATTCCTTGAAACTAAGTTCCTAATGGAAGGAAATAGTGAAAGGAAGATAGATCTTGAAGAGGTTCAAGATCAAGTAGATGATACACAATTGGTTAACACTAGCACTCAACATGAAAATGTTGATAGTGATCAAATGGATGATCAAAATACACAAGACATTCGTAGATCTGGTAGGATTAGCAATCCTCCTGAGAGATATGGGTTTCTCATAGATGGTTGCTATACGGTTGATTTGGATGAACCAACAAACTACCAAGATGCTTTATCAAGGATTGATAAAGATAAATGGCAGGATGCCATGAACGCCGAGATGCAATCCATGTATGAAAACCAAGTGTGGGAACTTGTTGAGCAACCTCCTAGCTCTAAGCTAGTTGATTGCAAATGGCTTTTCAAGAAGAAAACCGACATACATGGAAACTTGGATACATATAAAGCTAGGCTTGTAGCAAAAGGTTTCACTCAAACTCAAGGGGTTGATTATGATGAAACTTTCTCGCCAGTGGCAATGCTAAAGTCTATTAGGATATTATTTGCCATTGCTGCTCACTACGACTATGAAATATGGCAAATGGATGTCAAAACCGCTTTCCTAAATGGATATCTTATGGAAGATGTCTATATGGTCCAGCCTGAAGGTTTTGTTGATCCAAAATATCCTAAAAGGGTATGCAAGTTAAAGAAGTCAATATACGGATTGAAACAAGCATCTAGAATGTGGAATCATCGTTTTAATGAGCAAGCCGAGAAATTTGGCTTCATTAAAAATGGTGATGAAGCTTGTGTATATAAGAAAGCTAGTAGGAGCACTATCATATTCCTTGTACTATATGTGGATGATATATTATTATTTGGGAATGATATTACCACAATGCAAGGAGTCAAAACTTGGCTAAAGAGTTGCTTCTCCATTAAGGATCTTGGAGATGCACAATACATATTGGGGATAGGGATCTATAGGAATAGATCCAAGAGATTGATAGGTTTAAGTCAAAGTACATACATTGATAAAATCTTGAAAAGGTTCAAGATGGAAAACTCTAAGAAAGGTTTGGTACCTATTCAAAGAGGAACCAGTCTCAGTTCATCTCAGTGTCCCACCACGAAAGATGAACAAGAGAAAATGAAGAAAGTCCCATACGCATCTGCTATTGGGTCTATCATGTATGCAATGATATGTACTAGACCGGATGTGTCATGCGCTCTAAGCTTGACAAGTAGATACCAGAACAACCCAGGAAACAGTCATTGGATTGCTGTTAAAAGTATATTGAAATACCTTAGGAGGACTAAGGATATGTTTCTAATATATGGGTCTGGTGAGGAGGAACTCGCTGTAAAAGGTTACGTGGATGCGAGTTTCCAAACTGATCGAGATGACTCTCGATCACAATCCGGTTATGTCTTCATGTTAAATGGTGGTGCGGTCTCTTGGAAGAGTTCGAAACAGGAGGTTGTTGCGTTATCCACTACAGAGTCGGAGTACATTGCCACCTCACTGGCAGCTCAGGAAGCTGCATGGATGAAGAAATTCATCGACAACTTAGGAGTGGTCCCTTCCATTCAGGACCCTCTTGAGATCTTTTGTGACAACGAGGGTGCGATTGCTCAAATCAAGGAACCTCGTGCCCATCAAAAGACTCGTCACATTGAGCGGAGATTCAACTACATAAGGGATGAAGTTGAAAAAGGAAAGATATGTATTCGCAAAGTTCATACAGATCATAATGTTACGGATCCACTCACGAAGCTTTTACATGGGCCAAAACATGAGGGACATGTTTGTGCATTAGGGCTTCGATATTCTAGTGATTGGATATGATCTATTTTATGTATTGTACCGGAACGAAATTATTCAAACTCATTAATATAATTATGGTATTAATTTAATTATGAGTCATGTTCCAATTTTGCATATTTTATCCATGAATAAACTATTATTCTAAATTCCGTAGTTGATCACATTTGTGGGAACAAGTGTGAGGTCTAGACTATTATGAACTTGGATTGGTTAACATTCAAATGGAGAATGTGGGGCAAGGTTGCAACCAAGGTTCATAAATATTTGTGGGACACAAATATTGGAGGACCCGC
Organism: Rutidosis leptorrhynchoides; assembly: GCF_046630445.1. NCBI lineage: Eukaryota > Viridiplantae > Streptophyta > Magnoliopsida > Asterales > Asteraceae > Rutidosis > Rutidosis leptorrhynchoides. The sequence continues at coordinate 193,185,597 of NC_092339.1, forward strand.
TCTCAAGATTTACTGTATGGAGCCTTTGTGGTTGATCAAATGTAATCTTGAGTAAAGGAGAATATCATTGTATCCTCTGACCTGAGATACATATTGGGTTCAGATATTCACCGAATATCGTGCCTTGATTCTTTCCTTCGCTATTCTGAAAAGGTAGCTCATAAGGGAGGCTTCAGGTATGGTACAAAGTGTAGTGTCCAGGACGTATGTAGCCAAGATGGAATTTGTCCCTCTTATTCGTTGAGAGTCAGATGTCTAAGGCCTGATAAAGTTAAATCTATAAGAGAGTGATCACTCTATGTCTCTTGGATTTAACATGACATCTAGGATGAAAGGATATAATGAAAGATTCACCTATATATCAGTTCGAGTTGGGTACTCGAAAGGGATGATGTTATTGAATGGCACAAAGTCATAACATATTGGGGGTGATGGACGGTAGTTAGGTGGTATCCATCACTTGCATTAATTTCTTATGTTTCTCGTGCAAGTGGGAGATTGTAGGTTTTTCGTATGCCAGAGAGACATATTAAATTAACGTGGCTAATATGTTATGATCCAAGTCGGGTCATACCCAATAACAAGCTTACCAACACCTTAAACGTATTTGGGCTTAACGATTGAATCATTAAGTAAATACGCGACACTTGGATTTTAGAAAATCGGTTTTCTAAAATATTGTCACTTGAGATAAATTATTTGGATAATTATATATATAATTGTTTATAGGTTTAAATAATTATATTGTATTATATTTATAAAAAGGTTTATAAATTATATAAGTAACTAAACAATGCATATGTTTTATAACAAGTTTTATATATATATAACATCAAGTTTTATATATGCATTTTGTTATAAAATAATGGGATAGATGGGCAGTTTTTGGGACTCCTAGACAAGTCCCATGCTTGTTTTATTGTTGTTACTTTTAATACAAATATTCTCTAGTGCATGCTTAGAAAAGAAACCAAGTCAAGACTTATTCTTTCAAGGGCAAATACAAAAGATTTCAAAGCAAAAACTGCACAGAAAATTCTGCTACTGCAGCCATTTAGGCCGTAGGTTTTGGGTCTCAAAGGTGGGTTCCAAAATTGTTTTGCAAGCACTAATCAAGTGTTATTAAAATCCTAACTAAAGGCAAGGGTGTTGGGGTTATAGCTTGGGGTATACTACACTTGAGGCTTCAAGTTAGAAGCTCATTTCATCATCATCTTTGAGGGTTGTTGCTGTCCAAATTTTCCAGCAACTTATGAGAGGTTTTCAAGCTTGTTCAAAGGTGATTAGGGTTCCAAAGTATAGCTAAGATTAAGGGTGGTGTTGGAGCATAAGAGCTTGGGGTTCTACACACTTGAAGTTTCAAGTTAGGAGCTCTTTCCACCTTCATCTTCATCAAAGTTTCTGCACTTCTTGAGCAGCCCTCAAACTTGTTTTGAGGAGGTATAACTTCTTTCCTTTCTTGACAATTAGTAAGCATATATTCATAACTTGATCCAAGATGGGATTAAGCTTTAATTGGTTTAAAGATAACAAGTAAAATTTGATAATTACACGCTTCCGTTTATAATTATTCTTAAAAGGTTTTAAGATATATGAACTTGTTAAATCCCAACATTGCTCGTATTCATAATATTTTGAGTAGTGAATCTCGGGTAGTGCGGATTCATGATGACTCAGGTTGTTCGGTCATCTTGTTGATGAGGTAGTGAATCTCGGGTTGTGCGAATTCACTAAGGCTCGGGTAGTTCGGCCACCCTCGGTTGTTGAATTGGTGAAGAAGTGAATATCGGGTTGTGCAAATTCACTAAGGCTCGGGTTGTTTGGCCAATTTTCATTGTGGTATTTAGTTCTTGGTATTGGGTTAAGGGGTTAACCTTGGATGTTTATATATTGTTATATATATATATATATATTGATGTATTGTTGTGATGTAACTAACCCTCCGGGTGTAGCTATTTGGCATTGTTCACATCGTCGTTGGTGAACTTATGTTTGTTGTTGTATCTTTAGCTCGTTGCTTAGTGATTGTACGGTATGCTTAGACTAGCTTGTCTTTATGCTTGGATGCTCCGGTATGCGGTATTTGATATTATGTGGCGTGTCCATTTTATGCATATATATGTATGTAGTATATTTTCACTCACTAAGCGTTAGCTTACCCTCTCGTTGTTTACATTTTATAGATTGCATGGATGCGGTGGCTCGGGTAAGCGTGGGACTAGTGGACTCGCGTAGTTGCTTTAGAAGGCTTGCTTTTGGATTGATTAGGATTGGGTAGCGTATCCCCAATCACCATGCTCGGCTTTATTTTGTATTAAAAGTCGTGTGGTCAAAACTTGTATTTCGTACTTAAAGGGTAATTTGGGCATACGTGGGCCCGGTGTCGTAAAACTCTTTTTATTAATGGAACGTGTTAGTTTTAACTATTATAATATGTTGTGAAAAGCATTTGGTCTAAATGTTTCGGGAAGTCAAAGAACTTTTCGCGTAAAACTGAAAAAGTGGACAGCGGGCTGCCAGGCCCTGTGCGCACCGCGCACAGGTGGGGTTGCGCGCCGCACACCCCATCTGGTCAGCCCAGTCAGTTTAAATTATTTTTTTTTATTCCACGTTTTTGGTTGGTTAACGGGTTGGGATGTTACAAGTGGTATCAGAGCAAGGTCTAAGGGATTTAGGTGACTTGAGATTGGTGCCTAGACTTAGACTTTTGTGTGTGCTTAATTTTTTGCGGGACTTGTAGGAGTACGGGTCGGAATAGGTTATAGTTAGTGCCTTGTTTGTAGGTGGACTAACTATTATATTAGTAATGCGGATATTATTAATTTATTAATTGTGTTGTGATAATAATTCTCGCGTATGTGCATATCGCGTAGAATTTTGTTTGTGGTTGGTTATATCATCGAACAAGGCGGTCGTTGTACTAACGAGTTGATACGGCGTGTGTGCGTAATAAGGACTTGCAAACCTTATTATGGGTGTAAATCGTGTCTAGCAAGTGATGTACGACGAGTGTTTAGCAAGATGGGGCGGTATTGTGTGTGTGCCTTATACGTTCGTGATCTAATCGCTTTATATTCCTTAGAATGGTGACGGGAAATGGGATCGAGATGAATGATTTGGAGTTTAACGTTAGAGTTGCGGTCGCCGTTGCGTAGCAAATGGGTGCATTGGAAGAAAGAATGGATAGGAGGTATTCCAAACTTCAAGGTAGTAGTGGAATAGAGCATTGTCTTAAGAGCTTCATGAGGACTAAACCCCCAATGTATGACGGGAAACTGGATCCTTTGATAAGCACAACTTGGATTTCGGATGTCGAAGGGTGTTTTCGCACGATTGAATGTCCTCCCGAGAAGAGGACAAGGCTCGCTACTAGCTTGTTGCGGGGTAGAGCAAAGGATTGGTTGGATGGTAAGATTGATCTTGTCGGTGGTGAACTATTTATGTTGTTATCATGGGACGAGTTTAAGAGGGAATTCTTTGAGGAGTTCTGGCCTTCAGCCGATTTGTCGGAAATGCGGAATGAGTTACGAAATTTGCAACAGGGTTCTATGGATTTAAATACTCTAAAGTCGACCTTTATGTCGAAGGCTCGTTTTTGCCCGGAGTATATTGGGAATGATCGGATGTTGATGGAAGATTTCTATCGGATGTTGAACGATGATTTGCAGAGCAAAATTAGCATTGGCCAAGTGAACTCATTTGCGGAGTTATTTAACATGGCTAGGGGTTTCGAATCACATTCGCGATCGAAAGCTAGGGAGCTTTCAAGTAAAAGAAGGGTTGATTCGTATGATGCTCCAAGTAAGAAAACTAAGGGCGCAGGTGCGAGTATGGGTAATGTGGAGAAAGGTTCGACGAGTTCTCATGCGCCTAGATGTTTCAATTGTGGTGTTAGGGGCCACAAGTTGTGGGAATGCACAATGCCGAAGAGTGATGACGGAATGTGCTACTATTATCATAAAGAGGGACATCGTAAGCCGGATTGTCTAGAGTTGGTGGCGGCGAATGCCGCAAGGAGACGTTGAGGTATGTTTCATTTTAATAAATATGCCCTTTGAATATTTATTTATGTGTCGATGCGTTCGGGTTTGTGAGTTGCATAGTGTTTTTCATGTTATTGTTATGGGTGACGTTCCTAATGGAAGTACCCTATGGTAACGTTTTGATTAATGGGCGAAGGGTGTAAGACTTGGTGTAACCAAGCATTCCTTAGTATTGAGAAATGTTTTACCAAGCCTTGGGAATGGGCTTTGGTGTTCGGATGTTAGAGAGTGTTCGCTCTCGTGTTGAAATTGATGAACCGTGAGGTTCGTCGGGTGGTTGGAACCTTTGAGATCGAGTGTTTTGGATCTCGATGTATGTTGGTAATGGAGTCTACATGACGCGACATTAGGTGCCTCTTTCATACCTACTAGCGTAGTGTTCGACTTTGATGGTGTTGCGGTTACATTGTGCTTAGGGTACCGGGGAGAAACCCTTAGGTACATGAGTGACTGGGTGAAATTTGACAACCTAAAGCAATTGGATGATTGCGAGAGTATGGTTTGTGTAATCATGGTACACTTTTCGTTCAAGTGTTTAAGGATTGGTTAAAATCCTTCGTATGCTCAAGGTTTGGAGCAAGATATGGTAATGGGTCGTGTGAACCCAATTGTTGGTAAAGTCTACCTTTGGTAGCATTATACGGTTGTACGAGAGGCGGTTATGGAACGTAGTTCCAAGTGGGGGAGTTACACTCCCGCACGAGGAAGTTTTAGTGTGAGACTTCGGATAATGCTTTTGGTAGATCTGGAAGTTTGCGTTGGGACCTAGTTTTGGTCGATTTGTGGTAGAGTACAATTTCGGTTAAATTGCACTTAAGATTTTGGGATGTAAATTATCATCGAGGTGATAATGTGGTAACCTCGTTGAGAGATAATGGGCGTGTTTAACGAGCAAGGTGAAATCCCTCGGCTAAGGGATGTGCGTGGTGGATTCTCTTGTAGACAATTATTGTTTTGTGCCTATGTTCGATATAGGTGGTTCTCGCTTGATTGTGTGGATGGTTAGTGGTATCCGTTAGGGTTCACTCTAGTGTAGCAGAGCGCGATGTTGCACTACTCGTTGTTTGAGGCCAAAAGTGCGTATGAGATTGGTGAAGCATGACCTTCGGGGTTCGCTGACTTCATCATGGTATTGTTGATTGGTGGAGCATGACCTTCGGGGTCCGCTGACTTCATCATGGGTTTAGTGTTATATCGGTATGGTATAACGTTATCGGAATGGGAGTACCATTCACGTGTTGTGTTGTGGGACGTGAATATCGGGTTGTTCGTATTCACAATATTTCGGGTAGTACGATTGTCCCTGTTGGTTGGACTCATAGTTTGAGGTAGTGAATGTCGGGTAGTTCGGATTCACTAAGGCTCGGGTTGTACGGCCATCCTCGGTTATACTATGTGGCGGAGGTAGTGAATATCGGTTTGCGCATATTCACAATGACTCGGGTTGTGCAGTCATTTCATTGTGGGAAATATGGATTGGGTTGGTGAATTTCGGGTTGTGCGAATTCACTAAGGTTCGGGTCGTTTCGACCATCCTCCATATATGTTTAGGCTCGGGTTGTTTATGATGGAATTCAATAAGTTCAAAAACATGTTCTTAAGGTTAACATAGTTACAAAACCAATTTGTAATTGTTAAAGCAAGCGGAAGCAAGATTATCAGGAAAACAAGTTTATATGTTTAACCATATTAATTGAATCCCATGTAGACATCAAGTCATGAATATATGCTTACATAAAATAGCAAGGAAGTAAGATTGTACCTCCTCAATGTATAAAAGAGGGCAGAATTTTGATGAGCAAATGATGAAGAAGATGATGAAATTGCAACTTCTAACTTGAAGCCTCAAGTGTGTAATACCCCAAGCTATAACCCCAACACTCTTGCCTTTAGTTAGGATTTGTATGACACTTGAATTGAGCTTAGAAAAAAATTATGAACCCTCCTTTGAGCAATAAAGGCCACGGCCCTAACAGCTTTCTGCAGCAGAATTTTTCAGTTTTTTACAAGCTCTTTGTTGCTAGTTTCACTTGAGAGAATAAGTCTTGCTTTGGTCCAAGAGTTCCACATGCATATCTAGACTTGTGTGGTCTTAAAAGTAACAATAACAAGGCATGCTTGTGAGTCTTGGAGACCCAAAATCTGCCACTATATATTTTATATAACAATGTATTTACATATATATAAACCATATATATATATATATATATATATATATATATATATATATATATATATATATATATATATATATATATATATATATATATATATATATATATATATATATATATATAACATGTATATTTTTTATGTTACTTTCATATTTTATAAACCTTTTATAAAATATAACACAATATAATCATTTAAAACTTATAAACAATTATATATAAATTATCCAAATAATTTATCTCAAGTGATAACATTTTAGAAACCCGATTTTCTAAAATCCAAGTGTCGCGTATTTACTTAATGATTTAATCGTTAAGCTTGAATACGTTTAGGGTGTCGGTAAGCTTGTTATTGGGTATTGTAACAACCCAACCCTCATTATACCAAAAACACGACACAAAAAAAAAAAATTTCCTGGACAGACCATCTGGACGGCGTCCAACCTTTAATACTGGGACGGCGTCCAAGGATTTGGGACCGCGTCCCATTGAACTGCCAGGGACTAATCTGTCCCGTTTTACACGTGTGCAAAAAAATGACTCCCGACACTTTTCAGCGAAACCAATTATCTCATCACATCAATATATGTAAAACTAAGAGATTCCCACAATAAAAACCAAGTTTACATCACCGGGCCCACAACGACCCGTTTTACAATTTCGTTCAAAAATATAAGTTTCGACCACAAAGTTTAAAAACCAAACGACACTTAGAGCATGGTGTTTGGGGTTAAACTACCCAAATCTTGGCCGAACTTTCCCCAAAAGCTAGAACCCCCCGAGAGCCACTAGTCCAAGCGAATACCTTTACCCTTATCCAAGCCGGATCCTAAAAAGGTAAACAACGAGAGGGTAAGCTTACGCTTAGGGAATGCAATAATTATACATATACATATATAACCTACTTACTTGCAATCACGTACACAATTACCTCATATATACAAGCAATATAAATAACATACCAACGCAAGGTACAACGCTAAATCCCCAAGACCACAAGCTAGCACAAACAATAGCATACATAACCTGAATAATATAAATACCACACAACAAACACATAACCATGGTTAACCAATAGTACAAAGGAATGGTACTTCGAATTTCCCATCGGTGTTCCCAACAACCGTTAGCGTACAACGAATTATAACACTAACCCCGGAGTGGTATCGATTGCCCGAACTTTCAACCCACCCGTCACGTGTAATGTGGTATCGAACGCCCGAACTTTAAACCCACGCTACACGCCCACACACATACATGACATGGCATCGAACTCCCGAACTTAAATCCGTATCATATATTGACCCGATGTGGTATCGACCGCCCGAACTTAAGCCCACATCGAATCTCGTACAAGTAAATACATTATATACACACATATATAATCATTCCACTCACCTTGTCGTCTGGGCGAGATTTCCAATAACAACTTGAATCCTTCAAAGCGAGTCACCTAACACAATTAACTCTCAATTAATACACATAGTAAGTCGAACTTTCCACCAACTAGCCTAACTAGTGCATTTATGACCCAAATGGGTATTTTTGACCCATTTGCCCTAAAATCGCCAATTTAAGGTCCAACTCCTCAACAAATCACTAAAGACTAATAATTAAGGTTCTAAGACTCTCATCATACATAACTAGGGTGTTTTCATACCCATTTTAACCCGCTAGGTCAAACTCACCCATTTGACCCATTTCAAGTCAACCATGAACCCTAATAACACTATCAACTAACAACACAAGTGAGCTAGTGATTTATTAAACCTTTAAGACTCCTTAACACCAATTATGACTTTGAAACCCTAGGTTAGTAAGTCTTGAGTCTTTCATGAACCATCTTTACCCAAAATCCCCAAAATCATCACATATGGGTTTTATGTTCAACCCTAACCCAAACCATTTAACACTAATTAAGTAAGAAAATGGAGATTTGGACTTACCACCACTATCACCGTGTAGCTAGCGACTGGATGAACAACTTTACAACGTGAGCTAAGACCCGAAAATAACTTCTTCCTCCTTTGCTTGAGCTCTCTCACTCTAGGAATCACTCTCTCTCTCTCTCTATAATGAAGTGAAGAAGATGAGGTTGGTGTATGTGGAGTAATGACTCCCCCAAAACTGACCTAAAGGCCTTCAATTCTTTCCAAGAGTGAAAATACCAAAATGCCCTTTAAAATATCTAAAAAACCCAAACTGGCCCGTCAGTGCTTCTGGACGGTGTCCCAAAATCCGGATGGCGTCCATCCCTTAAAAATTGGATGGCGTCCCAGGCCATTGGACGGCGTCCCACATGCTGAACAAAAACGGATGTTACAACTCTCCCCCACTAGAACTGGATTGTGTCCTCGCAATCCACGCCGCATGACACGCAGGAAGATAAACCAACACAAACCCTTCGGGTTCCCACGTAAACTCGGAACCTTTACTATGACGCCATTGGACTTTAAAAGTCCTCACCTCTTTGTTACGCAACATTTTCACCTTTTCATCAAGTATACCAATCGGCTCTTCGACATACTCCAACTTGTTGTTTAACTCGATCTCATCTAGTGGCATCCATGAAGAATCATCCGCAAGACACTAGATGGGAAACATGAAATGTATTATGGATCCCCGCAAGCTCTTGGGGTAATTCCAACCAATAAGCAACTTCACCAACACGAGCCAAAATCTTAAATGGCCCAATAAACTGAGGAGCTAACTTTCCCCGTTTTCGAAACTGAATAATACCCTTCCATGGCGAAACCTTAAGCATCACCATATCGCCTTCTTCAAATTCGATCGGTCGCCTACGTTTATTGACGTAAGACTTTTGTCTATCTTGCGTCGCCTTTAAACGAGCCCGAATCATATCGATTTTGCTATTTGTCTCCAATACCAAGTCGGTGCTCCCGACTTCCCTTTGACCCACATCACCCCAACAAATCGGGGTTCGACACCTCATACCGTATAACATCTCATATGGTGGCATTCCAATACTAGAGTGAAAACTATTATTGTACGAGAATTCCACCAATGGCAAATGTTCGTCCCAACTACCGCCAAAATCAATAATACACGCACGTAACATATCCGTCAATGTTTGATTCGTACGTTCGGTTTGACCATCCATTTGAGGATGGTACGTCGTACTCATATTCACCCTCGTACCCATATCCTCATGAAACTTCTTCCAAAACTGAGAAGTAAAACGCGTGTCCTGATCCGAAACAATAGACATGGGAACGCCATGTCTCGATATTACCTCTTTAATGAACATCTTCGCGAGTGCCTCTGACGAAATTGCTTCTTTAATAGGAAGAAACAACGCACTCTTCGTTAATCTATCGACAATCACCCAAATAGTGTCAAATTGGGTTCTTGCCGTTTTCGGCAACTTAGTAATAAAATCCATGGTAATATGCTCCCACTTCCACATCGGAATTCTAACGGTTGCAACTTACCATACGGCTTTTGGTGTTCGACTTTAACTTGCAAACACGTGACGCATTGCTCAACATACTTAACAACGTCGCGTTTCATGCCCGGCCACCAATAATCTTTCTTCAAATCATGGTACATCTTTGTCGCACCCGGATGTATGGAATACTTAGACTTGTGCACCTCATCAAGAAGCACCTTTCGGAAATCACCCATCTTAGGCACCCACACTCTTTCTTGAAAAGACAATAAACCACGCGAACCCATTGTAATGAATTCCGATTGCCCCACAATTCGTTCCGCATGCTTGTTGTGAACGTAAGCCTCTATTTGAATCACACCAAGTTTTTCAAGAAAATCGTTAGTAATAATCATACGTAACAATCCCAATCGTAACGGTGGGTGGTGACTCTTACGGCTTAACGCATCCGCGACCACATTTGCTTTGCCCGGATGATAAAGTATCTCACAATCATAATCCTTCACCACATCCATCCATCTACGTTGAGGATAATTCAAATCCCTTTGATCAAAAAGATGTTTCAAACTCTTGTGATCCGAATAAATCGTACACTTGACACCATACAAGTAATGGCGCCAAATTTTCAAAGCATGGACCACCGCCGCTAATTCGAGATCATGAGTTGGGTATCTCTTTTCATGTTCCTTTAATTGGCGAGAGGCGTAAGCGATGACTTTACCTCATTGCATTAGAACACACCCGAGCCCATTCAAAGAAGCATCACAATAGACCGTCATATCATCTACACCTTCCGGCAATACTAAGACCGAAGCTTTGCACAATTTCCCTTTCAACAATTGAAAAGCGATTTCTTGCTCGTTCTCCCAATTGAATCTCGTATTCTTCCTTGTCAACTTAGTTAATGGCGAAGCAATCTTGGAAAAGTCTTGGATAAACCGACGATAGTAACTGGCCAATCCGAGAAAACTTCAGATTTCCGTAGGCGTAGTCGGTCGTCCCCAATCCTTCACCGCCTCTATCTTCCCCGGATCCACTTTAATACCATCCTTGTTCACAATATGGCCAAGGAATTGAACCTCCCTTTGCCAAAATTCACATTTTGAGAATTTAGCATACAACTTCTCTTTTCTCAACGTCTTCAATACTTCGCGCAAGTGGTGTTCATGTTCCGTCATGCTCTTAGAATAGACAAGAATATCGTCAATGAACATAATTACCGACTTGTCCAACATAGGTTGGCACACTCGGTTCATAAGATCCATGAATGCCGCCGGTGCGTTCGTAAGACCAAAAGGCATAACCACAAATTCAAAATGCCCATAACGAGTACGAAAGGCCGTTTTCTCGATATCTTCCTCACGGACCCGCATTTGATGATTGCCGGACCGTAGGTCAATTTTAGAGAAGTACGTAGCGCCTTGAAGTTGGTCGAATAAATCGTCAATCCTAGGCAACAGATAACGATTTTTGATCGTCACTTTATTTAACTCCCGATAGTCGATACACATCCGCATACTTCCATCCTTCTTTTTCACGAATAAAACCGGAGCACCCCATGGCGAAGCACTCGGTCGAATAAAACGCTTCTCAAGTAACTCTTTAATTTGATTCAATAATTCTTGCATTTCCGTCGGTGCTAAACGATAAGGAGTTTTAGCAATGGTAGTAGCTCCCGGAACCAACTCAATACGAAATTCAACTTGTCTTTCCGCCGGAACACCCGGTAATTCATCCGGAAAAACAACTTCAAATTCACTTACCACCGGAATTTCACGAATGGGGGATGGGTCATCACGAGTATCAACAACATGGGCAAGGAAAGCCATGCCACCACTAACAAGGAAACGACGTGCCCGTCCAAAAGTGCATACCGGTACAAGTCTTCTACGTTTATCACCATGAATGATTAACTCTCCCCCACTTGGGGTCTTCACACGAATAGCTTTTTCATGGCACGCAATATCGGCTCTATTATGATCGAGCCAATCCATACCAACCACGATATCAAAATCACCCAACGTCATCAGAATGAGATTAATTTTAAAGTTCTCGGATCCAAACACAACATTTCAATTTTTACACACATCAACCACTAGCACTGTCTTGCCATCCGCTATTTCGACTTCTACCGGACGACTTAACTTAGCTAATGGTTTATTAATTTTAGGCACAAATTTTGGAGAAACAAACGATAAATTTGCACCGCTATCAAATAGAATCCTTGCCGAATTTGAGTTAACCATGAATGTTCCTGAAACGACTTCATTAGATTGCTTGGCTTCGTCATTGGTCATCAAATAATTACGTCCCCTAGCCGACCCCGCCGCCTTCTCCATTCTCATAACTTGATCATTTCGGAGTTCGGGGCACTCTGACTTTTGGTGCCCTTCTTGTTGACAATTGAGACATGTGATCACATTAGTACGCGGTTTTGGGCAATCACGAGAGTAGTGACCTTTTTGCCCACAATTGAAACAAGTGACCATGTGACCACTAGAAGCACCATTCTTTACACTACCCACACTTTCAGAAGCTCCTTTACTCTTCTTGTTCGAAAAATTAGAAGCTTCAAACTTTCGTTTACTTGGCGCATAACTAACCGAACTCAGAGCTTGCGCTTCAAACCCCTTCTCCACCACCAAAAGCTTAGCAAAAGTCTCAACATGACCAATACTAATTTTACCCTTCAAATCATCTCTAAGGGTCGCATGAAAGTCTTCCATTAACAATTGATCATTCCCTACATACTCGGGGCAAAAGCACGCCTTAGCGAGAAAGTTGGTTTTGAGAGTGTTTAGGTCCAAAGACCCTTAACGCATGTTCCTTAACTCGTTGCGCAATTTAGAAAGATCCGCTTGCGTACGATATTCAAGGAAAAACTCCTTCTTGAAATCCGCCCAAGATAACCCTACAAAAGCCGCATCACCCACCATATCAATCTTGCCATCGAGCCAATATTTAGCATGGCCCCTTAACAAACTAGTAGCAAGCCTTGTTTTCTTTTCGGGAGGGCACTCGGTCGTGCGAAAACAACCTTCAACATCAGAAATCCAAGACGTACTCTTCATGGGGTCGGGATCCCCGTGAAAGTGAGGAGGCTTAGTTGCCAAGAAGTTCTTATAGCTAAACTCCAACTCGCCCACACTTTGAGGTCTAGGAAACCTCCTTTCAACTTCTTCTTTAACGGCATTAGTCATCCGTTCTTGAATCATATCGACAATTTGTTCCGAAACCGACTCTTCGAATATTTGTTTAACCCTTCGTGAGAAAACCGAAAGATAGTTTTCTAAAGCAGTCTCAATCTTGGTAGTCATCTCATCTTCCTCCACATGAGAGGGACCACCATTGCCATTCGTATTCGTTCCGTTTCTCATCTTCATTCTAAAGATTAAAAATGGATTAGACATCACCAACAATTTAATACACATATATACCTATGCATATTACCGCACACACACCACATCTAGCTCGATACTTGTCGCACATCCTTGCTTGACTTGACTTGCAACCGCAATAGTGGTCGCGACTCACTATTACGCTCACATGTCGTGCCATGCTCAAACGTGTCACAACCATCTTGCTCGATGTTCAAAACAACAACACATGATTAGTAACATCATAACATAGTATAGTTGTCCACTTATGCATCAAAGAACAAGTCAAACCCCGCACTGACCCGTAGTCCTACAAGTCCCGCATATAATTCCACAACACAAAAGTCTAAGTCTAGGCGCCTATCTCAAGTCACCTAAATCCCTTAGACCATGCTCTGATACCACTTGTAACAACCCAACCCTCATTATAGCAAAAACACGACACAAAAAAAAAAAAAATTTCCTGGACAGACCATCTAGACGGCGTCCAGAATTCTGGACGGCGTCCAGCCTTTAATACTGGGACGGCGTCCAAGGATTTGGGACGGCGTCCCAATGAACTGCCAGGGACTGATCTGTCCCGTTTTACACATGTGCAAAAAAACGACTCCCGACACTTTTCAGTGAAACCAATTATCACATCACATCAATATATGTAAAACTAAGAGATTCCCACAATAAAAACCAAGTTTACATCACCGGGCCCACAACGACCTGTTTTACAATTTCGTTCAAAAATATAAGTTTCGGCCACAAAGTTTAAATACCAAACGACACTTAGAGCATGGTGTTTGGGGTTAAACTACCCAAATCATGGCCGAACTTTCCCCAAAAGCTAGAACCCCCCGAGAGCTACTAGTCCAAGCGAATACCTTTGCCCTTATCCAAGCCGGATCGTAAAAAGGTAAACAACGAGAGGGTAAGCTTACGCTTAGTGAATGCAATAATTATACATATACATATATAACCTACTTACTTGCAATCACGTACACAATTACCTCATACATACAAGCAATATAAATAACATACCAACGCAAGGTACAACGCTAAATCCCCAAGACCACAGGCTAGCACGAACAACAGCATATATAACCCGAATAATATAAATGCCACACAACAAACACATAACCATGGTTAACCAATAGTACAAAGGAATGGTACTTCGAATTTCCCATCGGTGTTCCCAACAACCGTTAGCATACAATGAATTATAACACTAACCCCGGAGTGGTATCGATCGCCCGAACTTTAAATCCACCCATCACGTGTAATGTGGTATCGAACGCCCGAACTTTAAACCCACGCTACACGCCCACACACATACATGACATGGCATCGAATGCCCGAACTTAAATCCATATCATATATTGACCCGATGTGATATCGACCGCCCGAACTTAAATCCACATCGAATCTCGTACAAGTATATACATTATATACACACATATATAATCATTCCACTCACCTTGTCGTCTAGGCGAGATTTCCAATAACAACTTGAATCCTTCAAAGCGAGTCACCTAACACAATTAACTCTCAATTAATACACATAGTAAGTCGGACTTTCCACCAACTAGCCTAACTAGTGCATTTATGACCCAAATGGTATTTATGACCCATTTGCCCTAAAATCGCCAATTTAAGGTCCAACTCCTCAACAAATCACTAAAGACTAATAATTAAGGTTCTAAGACTCTCATCATACATAACTAAGGTGTTTTCATACCCATTTTAACCCGCTAGGTCAAACTCACCCATCTGACCCATTTCAAGTCAACCATGAACCCTAATAACACTATCAACTAACAACACAAGTGAGCTAGTGATTTATTAAACCTTTAAGACTCCTTAACACCAATTATGACTTTGAAACCCTAGGTTAGTAAGTCTTGAGTCTTTCATGAACCATCTTTACCCAAAATCCACAAAATCATCACATATGGGTTTTATGTTCAACCCTAACCCAAACCATTTAACACTAATTAAGTAAGAAAATGGAGATTAGGACTTACCACCACTATCACCGTGTAGCTAGCGACTGGATGAAAAACTTTACAACGCGAGATAAGACCCGATAATAACTTCTTCCTCCTTTGCTTGAGCTCTCTAACTCTAGGAATCACTCTCTCTTTCTCTCTATAATGAAGTGAAGAAGATGAGGTTGGTGTAAGTGGAGTAGTGACTCCCCCAAAACTGACCTAAAGGCCTTCAATTCGTCCCAAGAGTGAAAATACCAAAATTCCCTTTAAAATATCTAAAAAACCCAAACTGGCCCGTAAGTGCTTCTGGACGGCGTCCCAAAATCCGGACGGCGTCCAGCCCTTAAAACTTGGACGGCATCCCAGGCCTTTGGATGGCATCCCACATGCTGAACAAAAACGGATGTTACAGGTATGACCCGACTTGGATCATAACATATTAGCCACATTAATTTAATATGTCTCTCGGGTATACGAAAAACCTTCAATCTCCCACTTGCACGAGAAACATAAGAAATTAATGCAACTGATGGATACCACCTAACGACCGTCCATCACCCCTAATATGTTATGACTTTATGCCATTCAATAACATCATCCTTTTCGAGTTCCCATCTCGAATATGAATAGGTGAATCTTTCATTATATCCTTTCGTCCTAGATGTCATGTTCAATCCAAGAGATACAGACTGATCACTCTATTTTAGATTTAACTTTATCAGGCCTTAGACATCTGACTCTCAACGAATAAGAGGGACAAATTCCATCTTGACTACATACGTCCTAAATATGTACCTTGCATTATGCCTGAGCTCTCCCTTGTGAACTACCATATTTCAGAATAGCGAAGGAAAGAATCAATAGCGAAGGAAAGAATCAAGGCACGATACTTGGTAAATATCCGAACCCAATACGTATCTCAGGTCAGAGGATACAATGATATTCGCCTTTACTCAAGATTACATGTGATCAACCACAAAGGCTCCATTTAGTAAATCTTGAGGGCGGGTCTTCCAATATTTGTATCCCATAAATATCTATGAACCTTGGTGGCAACCTTGCCCCACATTCAGTCCATGAATGTATACCAATCCAAGTTCATAATAGTCTAAACCTCACACTTGCTCCCATAAATCTGATCGACTACGGAATTTAGAACAATTACTTATTCATGGATAAAATATGCAAAATAGGAACATAAATCAAAATAAAGTAATACCATAATTATATTAATGAGTTTGAACAATTTTGTTCTGTTACAACACTTAAAACAGATCATGACCAATCACTAGAATATCGAAGCCCTAAAGCACAAACATATCCAGCATGTTTTGATCCATGTAAGAGCTTCGTGAGTGGATCCGCTATGTTAAGATCTGTGTGAACTTTGCGAACACATATCTTTCCCTTTTCAACTTCATCCCTTATGTAGTTGAATCTCCGCTCAATGTGATGGGTCTTTTGGTGAGCACGAGGTTCCTTGATTTAAGCAATCGCACCCTCGTTGTCACAAAAGATCTCAAGAGGGTCCTGAATGGAAGGGACTACTCCTAAGTCGTCGATGAATTTCTTCATCCATGCAGCTTCCTGAGCTGCCAATGAGGCGGCAATGTACTCTAACTCTGTAGTGGATAATGCAACAACATCCTGTTTTGAACTCTTCCAAGAGACCGCACCTCCATTTAACGTGAAGACATAACCGGATTGTGATCGAGAATCATCTCGATCAATTTGGAAACTCGCATCCACGTAATCTTTTACATCGAGTTCCTCCTCACCAGACCCATATATTAGAAACATATCCTTAGTCCTCCTAAGGTATTTCAATATACTTTTGACAGCAATCCAATGACTGTTTCCTGGGTTATTCTGGTATCTGCTTGTCAGGCTTAAAGCGCATGACACATCCGGTCTCGTGCATATCGTTGCATACATGATTGACCCAATGGAAGACGCATATGGGACTTTCTTCATTCTCTTATGTTCATCTTTCATGGTGGGGCACTGAGATGAACTGAGAAGTGTTCCCTTTTGAATAGGTACCAAACCTTTCTTAGAGTTCTCCATCTTGAACCTTTCAAGATCTTTTCAATGTATGCACTTTGAATCAAACCTATCAGTTTCTTGGATCTATCCCTGTAGATCCCAATCCCCAAAACGTATTGTGCTTCTCCAAGATCCTTAATGGAGAAGCATTTACTTAGCCAAGTTTTAACACCTTCCATTGCCAGAATATCGTTTCCAAATAACAATATATCATCCACATATAGTACAAGGAACATGATAGTGCTCCCACTAGCTTTCTTGTATACACAAGCTTCATCACCATTTTTAATGAAGCCAAATTTCTTGGCCTCCTCATTAAAACGATGATTCCACATTCTAGATGCTTGTTTCAATCCGTAGATTGACTTCTTTAACTTGCATACCCTTTTGGGATATTTTGGATCAACAAAACCTTCAGGATGAACCATATAGACATCTTCCTCAAGATGTCCATTTAGGAAAGCGGTCTTGACATCCATTTGCCATATTTCATAATCATAATGAGCAACAATGGCAAGTAATATCCTAATAGACTTTAGCATTGCCACAGGCGAAAAAGTTTCATCATAGTCAACCCCTTGAGTTTGAGTGAAACCTTTTGCTACAAGTCTAGCTTTATATGTATCCAAGTTTCCATGTATGTCGGTTTTCATTTTGAAAAGCCATTTACAATCAACTAGCCTTGAGCCAGTAGGTTGTTCAACAAGTTCCCAAACTTGGTTGTCATACATGGATTGCATCTCAGCGTTCATGGCTTCCTGCCATTTATCCTTATCAATCCTTGATAAAGCATCTTGATAGTTTGTTGGTTCATCCAAATCAACCACATAGCAGCCATCCATGAGAAACCCATATCTCTCAGGAGGATTACTAATCCTACCAGATCTGCGAACGTCTTGTGTATTTTGATCATCCATTTGATCACTCTCAACATTTTCATGTTGAGTGCTAGTGTCAACCAATTGTGTATCATCTACTTGATCTTGAACCTCTTCAAGATCTATCTTCTTTTCACTATTTCATTCCAATAGGAACTTAGTTTCAAGGAATTCAGCCTTTCAAGCAACAAATACATTTTGCTAGGTTGGATCATAGAAATAGTATCCCATATCATCCTTGGGATATCCTATGAAGATACACTTCGTGGATCGGGCATTTAACTTATTAAGGACGTAACGCTTAGGATAAGCTTCACATCCCCATACCTTTAAGTATGATAAAGATGGAGGTTTTCCAAACCACATCTCATGAGGAGTTCATTCCACTTTCTTGGTCGGTGCCATATTTAGAATACGAGCAGCGGAGCATAGACAATAACCCCAAAATGATAGAGGTAACGAGCTTCTAGCCATCATAGATCGAACCATATCCATTAGGGTTCAGTTCCTCCTTTCGGAAACTCCATTAAGTTGTGGCCCGGGTGGAGTAAGTTTCGAGATAATCCCACAACTTCTAAGATGATCTTGGAAAGCATCGCTTAGGTATTCACCTCCACTATCGGTATGAAGTACCTTGATTGTCTTATTGAGTTGATTTTGCACTTCGTTTTGATATTCCTTGAATGCTTCAAAAGTTTCGTCCTTGTGTCTTAATAAGTAGACATATCTGAAACGACTGAAGTCATCAATGAAAGTAACTAAGTATCTTTCACCATTCCTAGTTATGGGCTTAAAGGGTCCACACACATCCGAATGTATCAATCCCAATAAGTCCTTAGCCCTTTCATAGGTCCCTTTGAAAGGTGCTTTAGTCATTTTGCCTTGTAAATATGATTCACATACATCAAACGAGTCTAGTTCATTTGATTTCAAAAGTCCATTCTTTTGAAGTGTATGCATTCGGTTCTTGTTTATGTGACCAAGGCGACAATTCCATAAGTAGGAATCACTCAAATCCCTTTTGAGTTTCTTGGTGTTTGCATGGTATATTGAGCTATTGTATGATGTGTCATCATGTACCAATTCATAAATACCATTTGAAGGCGAAGCCTTAAAATAGAACACATTATCTAAAGAAACATGGATATCATCATTAATAAAATTAAGATTAAAACCATATTGTTTCAAACGGGATACAAAAATAATGTTTCGAGATAAATCGGGTGCATACAAAACATTTTTTAAAATAATCTCCAAACCACTTGGTAGCTTTAAAACAAAGTCTCCTTGAGCTTTCACTTGCACCCTTGCTCCATTTCCCATGAAGAGACTTGTTGTTCCCGCTTCTTGATCACTTCTTTTGAACCCCTGCAAAGAATTGCAAATATGAGTTCCACATCCTATGTCTAATACCCATGTATTAGAAGAAGTAATACTAAGCTCAATGTATACCATATATACATTACCTGAGGTTTGCCCCTGCATCCCTCTTTTCCTTCAACTCCTTTAGGTAGACCGGGCAGTTGCGTTTCCAGTGACCCATTTCACTGCAACCAAAGCACGGATCTTCCTTGGGGTTAACCATTCCGGCAACCTTTTGCTTCTTGTTATTTTTAGTTGGGGTAACCATCTTCCCCTTTCCCTTGCCCTTGCCTTGGTAGGCGGGTCCTTTCCTCTTAGCCGCCTTCGGCTTAGAAGTGTTATTGTTTTTGGACCCGCCTTCATTGATCATAAACATGGGTGAAGCCCTCTTACCCATGCTCGCTTCGGCCGTCTTAAGCATGGCATGTAATTCGCCAATGCTCTTATCCCATCCATTCATGTTATAATTTAACACGAATGTGTCAAACCTCTTTGACAATGAGTTAAGGATAAGGTCTGTGGCTAATTCATTAGACACGTTACAATTTAGACAGTTCGCTCGATCAATTTGGCTTTTCATCTTAAGGACATAAGATGAAACGGATTGGGTGTCGTCCATCTGACATGCATAAAGCGCTCGGACCGTTTCAAAGCACTCGACACGAGCTTGTAGAAGGAACATCTCCTTCAACTGTGTGATCATGTCATATGCACTATGATGCTCGAATTCCTTTTGGAGTTCGGGTATAATAGTCCCAAGCATGAGGCAAGAAACTTGCAACGAATCGGTGCAATATTTCTCCCAATAAGCCATGCCTTCCGTATCATCCTCGTCCGGTTGATCGGGAATGGGGTCTTCCAACACATACGCCCTATCCTCTAGTTTGAGGACAATTCTTAGATTGTGGAACCAATCCATGAAGTTCGTATGGTTGAGTTTTTTCCTTTTCGAGGATTGACCTCAATGATAGGTTGTTAAAGTTGATTGGTGCGTTTGGAATGTTGTTGTTATTGGCGGCCATCTACAAAATTTAACAAAGTTGTTTAAGTATCAATATTAATTTAACAATCAATACTCTTTAAATCCAATTGATATTTATTAAATTTTAGAATCCAACGGTAAACCAAATTGCGGTTAGGTGACCTTTATTCCGTCATTTGATTTAGCTAGGTAGTCATTATATGACAATTGCAATCCTTTTGAAACTTCTAAGTTATGGGATCATGCAATCCTTTTGCATGGCATATTTATCCCATCAACGCCTATTTGTTCCTCATGCTTCGGTGACCCTAAGTTCATGATTCCCAAATCAAGTCGTCCTACTTGTGTAAACGTGTAAATTCAACATACAAGTGGTTAGGTGACCTTTATCCCACAAGTGTGCGAAATTTACCCTAATCGTGTTAGTTTGCTCATAACGGTTAGGTAACCTTTATCCCATTATAAGTTCCCTAATATTTTTAAGTGTTACACAAAAGGATGGCGTTTAACTTGTTTGCCTTGTTTGTTAAAGGGATTTTAAGTTTTCATTATTTCTAGTTTGAGAAAACTTTTATGCCATACACCAACATGCATTTAGTGTATGGTACTTATGAAAAACCATTTTCATGTCTTGTAATTTAGTCAATTACTTGATATAAACCATTTTATATATGTGATTCAATAACCATTTATTAGCGTCTTTTGCCATTTCAATTTAACCGATTAAATCGTAGTTTGGTAAATTTCATATTGTTAATAATTTAACCAATTAAATTGCAGTTTTACTTGTTGTTAACTTGTGTGATAACTTGTTGTAGTAACATACACAATCCACAATCATACAAGAAATAAAACAACCACGCATGCAAACAAATGTGTTCACAATCAAGCCAATTTGGTAGACATTTGTTTAGCCGAAAACAAATGTCACCGGTTAAGGGTTATAACTCAAAGTAGGAGATTTCAAATCTCCCACTTAATCTTGCATCTTCCTTGTCTTCATCTTGCATCTTCATTTTTACAAAAATAATATCCTAATACATTTTTCTAGAAAATGAAAATACAACCTAATCTATTTTACATACCAAATATAAAATAAATTACATAACCAAATGAATGAATATTACAACCAAATGAATGAATTAATTTTAACATACCAAATGAATAATACAAATCATTCAACCATTCAAACACAAGGTCAAGGTTAGATTGTGAACAACAACATATGAACAAAATATGAATCAAATGGCAATCCAAAACCCTATTTTGGAACCCTCAAAATTCGGCTAAAACATAACCCACCCAAAACCAATGAATTTTTTCATTCTATTTTCATGCATGAACATAAAATGCAAAGTCATGGTGAGTTTAATAACCATATAAGAAGCATAATCCATAGACTTCGGCTCTAGATACCATTGATGGAATTCAATAAGTTCAAAAACATGTTCTTAAGGTTAACATAGTTACAAAACCAATTTGTAATTGTTAAAGCAAGCGGAAGCAAGATTATCAAGAAAACAAGTTTATATGGTTAACCATATTAATTGAATCCCATGTAGACATCAAGTCATGAATATATGCTTACATAAAATAGCAAGGAAGTAAGATTGTGCCTCCTCAATGTATAAAAGAGGGCAGAATTTTGATGAGCAAATAATGAAGAAGATGATGAAATTGCAACTTCTAACTTGAAGCCTCAAGTGTGTAATACCCCAAGCTATAACCCCAAAACTCTTGCCTTTAGTTAGAATTTGTTTGACACTTGAATTGAGCTTAGAAAAAAAATTATGAACCCTCCTTTGAGCAATAAAGGCTACGGCCCTAACAGCTTTCTGCAGCAGAATTTTTCAGTTTTTTACAAGCTCTTTGTTGCTAGTTTCACTTGAGAGAATAAGTCTTGCTTTGGTCCAAGAGTTCCACATGCATATCTAGACTTATGTGGTCTTAAAAGTAACAATAGCAAGGCATGCTTGTGAGTCTTGGAGACCCAAAATCTGCCACTATATATTTTATATAGCAATGTATTTACATATATATAAACTTGATATATATATATATATATATATATATATATATATATATATATATATATATATATATATATATATATATATATATATATAACATGTATATTTTTTATGTTACTTTCATATTTTATAAACCTTTTATAAAATATAACACAATATAATCATTTAAAACTTATAAACAATTATATATAAATTATCCAAATAATTTATTTCAAGTGATAACATTTTAGAAACCCGATTTTCTAAAATCCAAGTGTCGCGTATTTACTTAATGATTTAATCGTTAAGCTTGAATACGTTTAGGGTGTCGGTTGAAAGGACCCATCCTAATCTATCCGGACAAAGTCCATGTTGATTACAAACGATTCACAACAGTTGATTACATCGCGAGGTAATTGACCTCTATATGATACATTTTACAAACATTGCATTCGTTTTGAAAAGACAAACTTTCGTTACATCGACAGTTGACAGACATGTATAGCATTTCATAATGTATTCAAATATAATTGACTTAATAATAATCTTGATGAACTTAACGACTCGAATGCAACGTCTTTTGAAATATGTCATGAATGACTCCAGGTAATATATTTAAAATGAGTAATTGCACAGCGGAAGATTTCTTTCATACCTGAGAATAAACATGCTTTCAAGTGTCAACCAAAAGGTTGGTAAGTTCATTAGTTTAACATAAATAATCATTTCCATCATTTTAATAGACCACAAGATTTCATATTTTCATTTCTCATTATCATACGTCCCATGCATAGAGACAAAAATATCATTCATATGGATTGAACACCTGGTAACCGACATTCACAATATGTATATAAGAATATCCCCATCATTCCGGGATCCTCCATCGAACATGATATAAATTTCGAAGTACTAAAGCATCCAGTACTTTGGATGGGGCTTGTTGGGCCCGATAGATCTATCTTTAGAGTTCGCGTCAATTAGGGTGTCTGTTCCCTAATTCTTAGATTACTAGACTTAATAAAAAGGGGCATATTCGATTTCGATCATTCAACCATATAATGTAGTTTCGATTACTTGTGTCTATTTCGTAAAATATTTATAAAAATTGCGCATGTATTTTCAGCCCAAAAATATAAAAGGGTAAAAAGGCAAATGAAACTCACGCATATAATTATTGTAAAACAGTTAATAAAATATTTGCATATATTCTCAGCCCCAAAAATGTAAAGAGTAAAAGGGGAGCAAATGAAACTCACCTAATGTATTTTGTAGTAAAAATACATATGACTATATTGAACAACTAAACAATGCAGGGTTGGCCTCGGATTCACGAACCTAAATCATTTGTATATTCATTAATACATATAATCGTATTCGAATGAATATATATATAAATTTATTAATTACATTATTTTTTATATTAATAATATATATTTTTAATTTGTATGTTCATTCAAATGGTTAATATTTTTATAGTTATATTAATATTTTGATATACGTACTTGTTTGATATTATATTTAAAAATCGATAATTTGTTGTTGTAAGTGTGTATATAATAAATTTTAGTAGCTTTTATATATATATAGTTGTGTGAAGTTTTAATATAAGTGTAGTATATATAATAAATATATTTTATGTACAAAATATTTATTTGCTTAAAAGTGATAGTTTTTGAGATTAATAAAGATAATATTAATAATCATATTATTTAATATTAATATTTATATTGATAATAATAATATTATTAGTAGTAACAATAATAATAATTATTATAATTGTAACTATGGTTATGTTAATGATAATAACAGTTGGTAACTACTACTTATGTTAACAGTAGTAACAATAATAAGTAATATTCATAATGCTTAATAATAATAATTCAGATACTTAATAATAATAATAATAATAATAATAATATCTTAATCATAATAATGATAACTAATACCTATTTTAACATTAATATTAATAATAATTATAATACATGTGATAATAATAATAACTATAAGTCTATAACTAATGATAATAATACAAATAACAATAATAAAAATAATAATTAATAATAATAATAATAGTTCTAATAATAAAATGATACTTTACTTAAATAATATAATTATAAGAATAACCATGTTAATACTAATAATAATAGTTTTAATACTTAATGATAATAATAATCATAACAATAATGATACTATTAATAGTAGTAATAATAGTTTTATTAGTAATCTTTATTTATATGATAACAATTTTAATTACTAATACTAGTATTAACAATAACAATAACAATAATGGCAATCATAATAATAATAATAATAATAATAATAATAATAATAATAATAATAATAATAATAATAATAATAATAATAATAAATGGATACAACCTTTGAAGTCACATTTTAAAAAGATATGCCACTGCCGGGTCTCGAACCCGAGACCTCTCGCTCGTTACACCCTCCCTTAACCATCAGGCTGTCGCCTGTTTTTCTGTTTTCTCATACCAGTGAATTAATATAACTCGTAACTGTGCTCTCCTATTTCTTCTTCTTCTTTATCATGTCAATCGACCACCATTAATTAAAATTCCAAAAAAAGAGTAACACGTTTTGTGTTGGATTCAATTAACCGAAATATATTAATCTATAATGATTCTTGAAAACAAAACAAAAAAAATATATATGTATAATGTTGCTGTCGCAACTTCAGAAAAAAAAAAATCTTGTTTTCGAATTATAAATGTTTTTAGATTGTGTTTCCTTCATAAATTTTTTCCTAAATCGGTATTAAAACACTCTGGAATAAACAATTGAACTGGAAACATCATATAATTCATGAATTCGAAGGATGAACAAACGTTTGACTTTCTTTTAATAAAATTTGACTCAAAAATTCATGATGAATATGTTAAATCGAATTCTGAAACTTTGCAGATTGGTTGAGTGGATGATTCCTAACATATCTATTTTAATTGATTTTTAAAAACATTACAAAATCGAGCTTTTGGTGAAATGGGTGAAGAACAGAGAAAAATAAAAGAAAAACACGCACTGTGCTCCCTTTTCTGTTAAAAAATTGATTCTTATTATTTTGTGGATTGTGTTTTGAGTAATTGATGAAGTTGTTGTCCTTATAATTTATTTAATTTGTTTTCTTGTGATAAAAAGTTGACCCATATTATTTGTTCCAGTACAGAATGATATAAAAATAAAATTAAAAGGAGATTTGATGTTCAACAGAATTTGGACTTAACTGCAACTTAATTCAATCTGTAACCAAATTTGAGACAGCAAACAAAACTCTGAGCAGTTGGATCGTGACTGGTAACAAGGATTGATTCTATATATATAATTTTATCTTTATAAAATTAATATTACTAATTAGTAATTATAAATATATTAATAATAATATTATTATTAATATTATTATAAATAATAAAAATACCATTAATAATAATAGAAATAATAATAATAATAATAATAATAGTAATAGAATTACTATCAAATAATACAAAAATGATATTTATAATTTATAATGATCATACTAATCATTAATGATAATAATAATAGATTGGTGTTATTTTCTAATAATAATGATTTTTAACATAAAAATAGTAATACGAATATTATATATATTAGATTTTATATTTGTATATAACATTAAATAATAATACTGATATTAATATAATTATTTATTTAATGAAGGTAATGGTAATCATTATTACTGTAATAACTATATTTTTACTTGTAATTACTTTTATTCATATAACAATTTATAATTATGTAGTATTTAATGATTTTATAATATGTTTTCAAATTACAATATCTTTAATCATATAAAATTTTTATTTCATAGTTGAATACAATATTTAAATTTTTAGACCATTAAATTAATATTCTTAAATATGTATAAGTAATGTTCATGTGTGTATATATATATGTGTATATATATATATATATATATATATATATATATATATATATATATATATATATATAATACTAATTCTATTTCTTAATATATATTATTATCTACATTAGTCTATTATTTTTATATATATAATTAATTATACTTTCTTATTTATATATATATATATATATATATATATATATTTATCTGTTTACAAATAATAGTTCGTGAATCGTCGGGCTGGTCAAAGGTTAATTGATTACATGAATATAGATTTCAAAACTTTCGAGACTTAACATTACAGATTTTTGCTTATCGTGTCGGAATCATATAAAGATTAAGTTTAAATTTGGTTGGAAATTCCCAGGTCATTACATCGGTAAGCTTGTTATTGGGTATGACCCGACTTGGATCATAACATATTAGCCACATCAATTTAATATGTCTCTCGGGCATACGAAAAACCTTCAGTTTCGGCCATGTTGTGTTGTGTGATCTGTTGGTTGTTTTATACACCAATGGTGGGGTCGTAAGGACCATATTGAGTTGTGAACTATTGGTTGTTTATACACCAATGGTTGGGTCACGAGGACCATGTCGTGTGATTAGTGATGTGATAGCCGTGTTTCGCTCACATGTTGTTACGGGTGTGACAATAGTCGATTTTGTACACCTTGGGATTTGCGTTGCCATAGTCGTTTCGGGCGCTATCAGTTTTAGTCGTTGTTATGATGTTACGGTAGTTGCATATTGGTTGTGTTGCGCACTACAAGGGATGTTTCGTGATTGGTGTTATCCTTAATGTTTCGTTTGGTTCGGTCTTCATAGTTTCGGGTTGTTGACCTAAGGTTGAGACTTGGTTGCTTTTAGCATTGTACTCGGTAAGGGTACGCTAAGGAATTGATATCTCGGTAAGAGACTGGATGAGTTTTTCCGATATGAGGGAATGAGCAAGTGTTAGTGCTCGGATTTGCGGATTTGATAAATCGCAGGTGACGATTTAGTTGTTAAAGGCGATTCATTGGGAAGAATTGCTTAGGAAAGTCGGATTGGGACTTATGTTTGAGGACCGTGGAGGGTGGTCCGTTTGGTTAAGTAATGAGGATCACGAGGACGTGATCGATTCTAAGTGGGGGAGAGTTGTAAGACCCCACTATTATGGCACACGGAGTTTTAAATGATGTACGTATAGTGGATGAAGCTTAGTGTAAAAGTTAAAAGGTCAAAATCTGCCCAGACATGGGTGCGCGCCGCGCACCATAAGGTGTGCGCGCCGCACACATGCCCAGCGACAGAATTCTGCCTTTTTCTATTTTAAGTTTAATGAAGGGATTTTTGGTCTTTTCACTTGAGGCCGGATCTCAGGCCTTATCAGCTGGTTTGGATCCACTTTTAGATCATTTTCACATCCATTCATCACTCTCAAGTATCTTAGAGAGAGAGGGAGAATTCTAGTGAGAGAATTGGGGTTTTGGAGAGGAAGGAGCTTGAATTGATCAAAGTCTCGGGTTTTAAAGTTGTTCACCTCGTTCCTAGCTTCGTTTTGGTTGTTGTGGTAAGTTCTAACTCCGAATTTCATTATTTGATTTTGATATTCAAGTTAGGGTTTGAACTTAAATTGTTGATAAACCCATTTAAACTCATGAAGTGAGTTTAGTGTTGCTTGTAATCGGGTTTATTGTTATTATCGGTGGATTTTGGGTTGGTGAACAAATTGGTTATGATTAGGACTTGTAATTGGGTTTATTCACTAAGTTTAGTGGTTATGGAAGTATTGGAACCTTTTTTGTGTGTTTGAAAGACTAATTTTAGAATTGAGTCAAAATTAGGGTTTTTGGGTGATTTTGAGATTGATAAGTGTTTAACACTTAAGATTTGGTTCATTGGCATATTAGAACCATGTTCACTTGTGATTAGTGATTATTGGTTAGTTTGGACGCGTTTTGTGTTTATGAGTGCAATTGGTCGAATTGGCACTAAGTGTCGAATTGAGTTGGTTGTAAGTCCACTCTAAGTGTGTTGTTGTAATTGTGATAAAGGAATAGGTACTTTCTATTGACGAGTTGCGGATTACTTGGAAGCATTCATCAAGACGACAAGGTGAGTGTTAATATCCTATGTGCATATGTATGTGTAGGATGGGTGAGGGTCGGGTGAAGTGGTTCTCGGTTATAGAGCTCACTTCACGTATAGGTGGATTTTTATGGACTTGTGTAATAGGTCCAATTGGCACGGTTGTGCGTTTTGGTTGACCACCGTTGGCGAGTTGCACACTTGTGTGTAGGATATCACATGGATTGTGATTTGGAGTTATAACCCCGACGACATAGGTTATGGAGTGGGAAATGAATATCGGTTTGCTCGAATTCATAATATTTTGAGTAGTGAATCTTGGGTAGTGCGGATTCATGATGACTCGGGTTGTTCGGTCATCTTGTTGATGAGGTAGTGAATCTCTGGTTGTGCGAATTCACTAAGGCTCGGGTAGTTCGGCCAACCTCAATTGTTGAATTGGTTAAGAAGTGAATATCGGGTTGTACGAATTCACTAAGGCTCGGGTTGTTCGGCCAATCTTCATTGTGGTATTTAGTTCTCGGTATTGGGTTAAGGGGTTAACCTTGGACGTATATATATTGTTATATATATATTGATGTATTGTTGTGATGTAACTAACCCTCCGGGTGTAGCTATTTGGCATTGTTCACATCGTCGTTGGTGAACTTATGTTTGTTGTTGTATCTTTAGCTCGTTGCTTAGTGATTGTACGGTATGCTTAGACTAGCTTGCCTTTATGCTTGGATGCTCCGGTATGCGGTATTTGATATTATGTGGCGTGTCCATTTTATGCATATATATTTATGTAGTATATTTTCACTCACTAAGCGTTAGCTTACCCTCTCGTTGTTTACATTTTATAGATTGCATGGATGCGGTGGCTCGGGTAAGCGTGGGACTAGTGGACTCGCGTAGTTGCTTTAGAAGGCTTGCTTTTGGATTGATTAGGATTGGGTAGCGTATCCCCAATCGCCATGCTCGGCTTTATTTTGTATTAAGAGTCGTGTGGTCGAAACTTGTATTTCGTACTTAAAGGGTAATTTGGGCATATCTGGGCCCGGTGTTGTAAAACTCTTTTTATTAATGAAACGTGTTAGTTTTAACTATTATAATATGTTGTGAAAAGCATTTGGTCTAAATGTGTTGGGAAGTCGAAGATCTTTTCGCGTAAAACGGAAAAAGTGGACAGCGGGCTGTCAGGCCCTGTGCGTGCCGCGCACAGGTGGGGTTGCGCGCCGCGCACCCCATCTGGTCAGCCTAGTCAGTTTAATTTTTTTTTTATTTCGCGTTTTTGGTTGGTTAACGGGTTGGGATGTTACACTGATGCTCCGCTTTGACCTTAGAACACGTCAAATATTCTCCTACGTATTTAGCAATATCGGCTTTCATACCTGGCCACCAAAAATGTTTCTTGAGATCCTTGTACATCTTCCCCGTTCTAGGATGTATTGAGTATCTAGTTTTATGAGCTTCTCTAAGTACCATTTCTCTCATATCTCCAAATTTTGGTACCCAAATCCTTTCAGCCCTATACCGGGTTCTGTCTTCCCGAATATTAAGATGCTTCTCCGATCCTTTGGGTATTTCATCCTTTAAATTTGCCTCTTTTAAAACTCCTTGTTGCGCCTCCTTTATTTGAGTAGTAAGGTTAGTGTGAATCATTATATTCATAGCTTTTACTCGAATGGGTTCTCTGTCCTTTCTGCTCAAGGCGTCGGCTACCACATTTACCTTCCCCGGGTGGTAATGAATCTCAAAGTCGTAATCATTCAACAATTCAAAACACCTGCGCTGCCTCATGTTCAGTTATTTCTGATTAAATATGTGTTGAAGACTTTTGTGGTGGGTATATATAATACTTTTGACCCCATATAAGTAGTGCCTCCAAGTCTTTAATGCAAAAACAACCGTGCCTAATTCCAAATCATGCGTCGTATAATTCTGCTCGTGAATCTTCAATTGTCTAGACGTATAAGCAATTACCTTCTTTCGTTGCATTAATACACAACCGAGACCTTGCTTTGAGGCGTTACGATATATCACAAAATCATCATTCCCTTCAGGTAATGACAATATAGGTGCCGTAGTTAACTTTTTCTTTAGCAATTAAACGCTTTCTCTTGTTCATCTTTCCATTCAAATTTCTTCCCTTTATGCGTTAATGCAGTCAAGGGTTTTGCTATTCTGGAAAAGCCTTGGATGAACCTTCTGTAGTAACCAGCTAGTCCTAAAAATTGGCGTATATGCTTCGGAGTTTTCGGGGTTTCCCACTTTTCAACGGTTTCAATCTTTACTGGATCCGCCTGAATACCTTCTTTGTTCACTATGTGACCGAGGAATTGAACTTCTTCCAACTAAAATGCACACTTTGAAAACTTAGCGTACATTTTTTTTTTCCTTAACAACTCTATCACTTTTCTCAAATGTTCTTCGTGCTCTTGGTCATTCTCAGAGTAAATAAGTATGTCATCGATGAAAACAATGACAAACTTGTCAAGGTATGGTCCACACACTCGGTTCATGAGGTCCATGAACACAGCTGGTGCGTTAGTCAACCCAAACAGCATAACCATAAACTCGTAATGACCGTAACGCGTCCTAAAAGCAGTCTTTGGAATATCATCCTCCTTCACCCACATTTGATGATACCCAGAATGTAAGTCAATCTTCGAATAAACTGATGAGCCTTGTAGTTGATCAAATAAGTCGTCGATTCTCGGTAGTGGGTAGCGGTTCTTGATGGTAAGTTTGTTCAACTCTTGGTAGTCGATACACAACCTAAATGTACCATCCTTCTTCTTGACAAACAAAACAGGAGCTCCCCAGGATGATGTGCTTGGTCGAATGAAACCACACTATAAAAGTTCTTGTAATTGACTTTGTAATTCTTTCATTTCGCTGGGTGCGAGTTTGTATGGAGCGCGAGCTATTGGTGCAGCTCCTGGTACAAGGTCTATTTGAAATTCAACAGATCGATGTGAGGGTAATCCCGGTAATTCTTTCGGAAATACATCGGGAAATTCTTTTGCGACGGGAACATCACTGATGTTCTTTTCTTCAAGTTTAACTTCCTCGATGTGTGCTAGAATGACGTAACAACCTTTTCTTATTAGTTTTTGCGCCTTCAAACTACTAATAAGATTTAATTTTGCGTTGTTCTTTTCTCCGTACACCATTAAAGGTTTTCCTTTTTCACGCATAATGCGAATCGCATTTTTGTAACAAACGACCTCTGCTCTCACCTTTTTCAACCAGTCCATGCCAATTATTACATCAAAACTCCCTAACTCGACTGGTATTAAATCAATTTTAAACGTTTCATCCCCCAGTTTAATTTCTCTCTCCCGACATATATTATCTGCTGAAATTAATTTACCGTTTGCTAATTCGAGTATAAACTTACTATCCAAAGGCGTCAATGGGCAACTTAATTTAGCACAAAAATCTCTACTCATATAGCTTCTATCTGCACCCGAATCAAATAAAACATAAGCAGATTTATTGTCAATAAGAAACGTACCCGTAACAAGCTCTGGGTCTTCCTGCGCTTCTGCCGCATTAATATTGAAAACTCTTCCGCGGCCTTGCCCATTAGTATTCCCTTGGTTTGGCCAATTTCTAATAATGTGGCCAGGTTTTCCACATTTATAACAAACTATGTAGGCATTATTTGTTCCGACATTATTTGTTTCTTTATTTTTGTTGTTCTTTGGTCCGTAAACCTCACATTTTGCCGCGCCATGACCAGTTCTCTTACACTTGGTGCAAAATGTTGTGTAAAACACATTCGGATGGTACTCTGCACACCTGAAGCATGGTTGTTTCAGTTGTTTGTTGTTATTGAGATTGTTGTTGGGATTGTTGAAACGGTTATTGTAGTTGTTGCTGTTGTTGGGACGTTTGTTGTAGTTATTGTTAGGATTGCGGTTATTGTTACGATTGTTGTTGCAGTTGTTATGATTGTTATTGTGATTATGGTTGTGATTGTTGTTGTTGTTGTATTGGTGACCCTTGTCACTAGTTTCTTCCCACTTTCTCTTGAGTTGTTTCGTGTTGGCTTCTTCGGCCGCCTGCTCTTTAATTCTCCCCTCAATCTGATTTATGAGTTTATGAGCCATTCGACTTTCCCTCTGTATGGAAGCGGGCTCGTGTAACCCTTTTATAAACGCGTCGATCTTCTTTTCTTCATCTTCGAATTCTCCCGGACACAATAGGCATAACTCTGTGAATCGTCGTTCATATGTGGTAATGTCGAATCCTTGTGTTCGTAACTCTCTAAATTCTACCTCGAGCTTATTGACTTCGTTTCTAGGACGGTACTACTCATTCATCAATTGCTTGAATGCCGACCACGGTAGTGCGTAAGCAGCTTTTTGTCCTACCTGTTCAAGATAGGTGTTCCACCACGTTAACCCAGTACCTGTGAAGGTATGCGTAGCGTACTTAACTTTTTCCTCTTCAGTACACTTACTTATGGCAAACACCGATTTGACCTTCTCGGTCCACCGTTTCAATCCAATTGGACCCTCGGTTCCATCAAATTCCAAAGGTTTGCAGGCAGTGAATTCTTTGTAGGAACATCCTACACGATTTCTTGTGGAATTTGTTCCACTGCTAGAACCAGAGTTATTGTTGCTATTTTGCATTGCGGCCTGCACTACGGTTATGTTCGCAGTAAGGAAAAAACAGAAGTCTTCCTCACTCATGTTCAAGTTATGACGAGTTGTCGGTGCCATTTCCTTCAAAAATAGCCAAAAGAATTGAGTTAATCATATTGAATTTAAGAGTAGTCAATAGTATTTCGTAGCATAATATGAACTTATTTATAAAAGCTTTTTCTTCATATTAGTATTTTATAGTTTTAATTCGGGTAGTACCTACCCATTAAGTTCATACTTAGTAGCTATTATACAATTCAACTACTACAATTCTATATGAAAAACTTATTACAATAATATTTCACGTTCAAACTTTTATACAATATTTTACAAACATACAATACCACTATTATACATATAGGATGAAATATAGCACATAATAACTTGTTACCCGGCAGCTATAAAGGCAATTCTAGTTAATACGTAAGACGTTCAACAAAAGAAATAAAGACACGTAATTCATAAGTCCAGAAACAAGTCATGCATTCTGGTTGTACTAATATTATTTCCAATCCTTGGTTAGGTAGTATATAACCATTATGACCATTAGCTAGGCAGCATGCTGTAACGTCGTCAAAAGGACGAGGGTTTCGTAATGCCTAACAGCCCCGTAATAATCTAAAAACCTTGTTTCTCACCTCAACTACCGAGTCCGTCACTTGTGGGAATGTTTTATTTAAAAGTTGCAACCCAATGTTCTTTTTCTCAATTTGATGAGAAGCGAACATTATTAACCCGTAAGCATAACATGCTTCTTTATGTTGCATGTTAGAAGCTCTTTCTAAAGAACGGAGTCCTATGTTGGGATATGTTGGGATATGTTGAGTCAAAATAGGTTCTTAACCAATAGAGTAAAATTGCATTTGGGTTCCCCGCATTTAACGCTTTAAAGAAAACACGGCGTAACTTACGGTCTCCCCAATGTGATATACCCCACCTATCAAAGGAAAGCCTTTTATAAACTAAGGCATTTCTGGAATGTCTTTCAAATGTTTGACAAGTTAATTTCGCCATAACTAAATGTGCTGATGAATTCTGACCGACTCTAGACAAGATTTCCTCAATCATATCCACTGGTAGGTCTTCTAAAATATTCGGTTGTCTACCCTTAACGTCCATTTTGTGTTTTTATATTGTAAAATAGACAAGGTTTAGATTCATAAAAGATAATTAACAAACAATACAAGAAATTTTTTCATAGAACATAAAAGTACAAGCACACTACAATACATATAATACATAACATGATTACAACCCTCTAATCTGAATCACTGGTTTCTTCTTCTTCGGACTTGGTTCGTTTTCCTAATTTTCTAGGAATATATGGTGTTCCTCTAATACGAGCCGTCGTTTTCCACAATGGTTTAGAAAAACCTGGTGGTTTAGAGGTTCCCGGGTTATTGTTAAAATCTAAGAAATACGGGCGTTTACGATATATATAAAGTTCATCGGGGTTGAAATCAGGTTTCTCTATTTTTATACCTTTTCCCCAATTATTTTCTTTTACTTTATTAAATTGGGTCGAGGTAATTTCTATAACATCATCGGAATCCTCTTCGGGATCCGATTCATCGAAAAATTGGTAATCTTCCCAATATTTTACTTCCTTGGCGGAAACACCATTGACCATTTTTAACTTTGGACCGTTGGTTGAGGATTTTCTTTTATTTAATTGATTTACTGTAGGTATCAATATTTCATCCTCCAGAACCTCTTCTTCTTCTGGTTCCTCTTCTTCCGGTTCCTCCTCTTCCGGTTCCTCTTCTTCTGGTTCCTCCTCTTCCGGTTCCTCTTCGGGAATTTGTGAATCTTCCCAATATATATTCGACTCTTCATTATTATTAGGTGAGTCGATGGGATTTGTACTAGAGGTAGACATCTATCACACAATATCAAACATGTTAAGAGATTAATATATCACATAATATTTACATGTTAAAATTTGTAGTTTCCAACAAAAGTGTTAAGCAATCGTTTTTAAATAAAACACGGTTGAAGTCCAGACTCAATAATGTATCCTAACAAACTCGATAAG
Organism: Rutidosis leptorrhynchoides; assembly: GCF_046630445.1. Lineage (NCBI taxonomy): Eukaryota > Viridiplantae > Streptophyta > Magnoliopsida > Asterales > Asteraceae > Rutidosis > Rutidosis leptorrhynchoides. The sequence continues at coordinate 193,220,505 of NC_092339.1, forward strand.
ACACACTAAAGCAAATTTCTGGTTCTCTAAGACCAACGCTCGGATACCAACTGAAATATCCCGTTCATATTGATTATAAATGTTCCATATTAATTGATTTCGTTGCGAGGTTTTGACCTCTATATAAGACGTTTTTCAAAGACTGCATTCGTTTTTAAAACAAACCATAACCTTTATTTTATCGACAAGGTTAAAAAGTCACCACCTAGATTATCCAGAAATGATAATCTAAAATATCACACTTACACACTACCAATACATATTGGTTTACAATTTTAATATATTACAACAAAGTAAATCTCGAATGCAGTTTTAAACAATATTATACAAGAATGCTGACATCACATCTTGTCCATATATTAGCGTGCAACAGCGGAAGCTCTTAATAATCACCTGAGAATAAACATGCTTTAAACGTCAACAAAATATTGGTGAGTTATAGGTTTAACCTATATATTTATCAAATCGTAATAATAGACCACAAGATTTCATATTTCAATATACATCTCATACATAGAGATAAAAATCATTCATATGGTGAACACCTGGTAACCGACCTTAACAAGATGCATATAGAATATCCCCTATCATTTCGGGACTCTCTTCGGACATGATGAATTCGAAGTACTAAAGCATCCGGTACTTTGGATGGCGCTCGTTGGGCCCAATAGATCTATCTTTAGGATTCGCGTCAATTAGGGTGTCTGTTCCCTAATTCTTAGATTACCAGACTAAAAAGGGGCATATACGGTTTAATAATCTAGCCATAGAATGTATTTTCATTTACTTGCGTCTATTTTGTAAAACATTTATAAAACTGCATGTATTCTCATCCCAAAATATTAGATTTTAAAAGTGGGACTATAAATCACTTTCACGGATTTTTACTTCGTCGGGAAGTAAGACTTGGCCACTGGTTGATTCACGAACCTATAACAAATATGTACATATATATCAAAGTATGTTCAAAATATATTTACAACATTTTTAATACGTTTTGCTGTTTTAAGTTTATTAAGTCAGCTGTCCTCGTTAGTAACCTACAACTAGTTGTCCACAGTTAGATGTACAGAAAATAAAGCAATATATATTATCTCGAATCAATCCACGACCTCGTGTTTACAAGCCTCAGGATAGATCACAACTCAAAGTATATATAATATTTTGGAATCAACCTCAACCCTGTATAGCTAACTCCAACATTACTACATATAGAGTGTCTATGGTTGTTCCAAAATATATATATAGATGGGTCGATATGATATGTCAAAACATTGTATTCATATCTATGGTATACCAAGATTACATAATATATTAAAATACATGTATAATACAATATGAGTTAGCTAGGATATGATTAATATAGATTTGTTACCAATTTTCACGTAGCTACAACAAGCAAAAATATCCAATCTTGTTTTACCCATAACTTCTTCGTTTTAAATCCGTTTTGAGTGATTCAACTTGATATGGTTTCATATAGAACTTAAGTTTATGAATCTAAACAGAAAAATTATAAGTTTATAGTCAGAAATACAGGTTATAAGTTGTTTTTGTAAAGATAGTCATTTCAGTAGAAAGAACGACGTCTAGATGACCATTTTGGAAAACATACTTCCAATTTGAGTTTAACCATGATTTTTGGATATAGTTTCATGTTCATAAGAAAAATAATTTTCTCAAAAGAACAACTTTTAAATCAAAGTTTATCATAGTTTTTAATTAACTAACCCAAAACAGCCCGCGGTGTTACTACGACGGCGTATATCCGGTTTTTTTTGTGTTTTCCGGTTTTAAATCATTAAGTTAGCATATCATATAGATATAGAACAAGTGTTTAGTTGATTTTAAAAGTCAAGTTAGAAGGATTAACTTTTGTTTGCGAACAAGTTTAGAATTAACTAAACTATATTCTAGTGATTACATGTTCAAATCTTCGAATAAGATAATTATACATATATGAATCGAATGATGTTATGAACATCATTACTACCTCTAGTTTAGTAGGTAAACCTACTGGAAATGATGAAAAAAATAACTTGAGCTTCAAAGGATCTTTGATGGCTTGGAAGTTCTTGAAATAGAATCATGACACAAAAACAAGTTCAAGTAAGATTATTACTCGAAATAAGATAGTTATAGTTCTTGAAATATGAATATTACCTTGATTTAGAAAGATAACCTACTATAAATAACAAAGGTTTCTTAATCTTAGATGATTGCTTGGAATGGATTAGAAAACTTGGAAGTAAACTTGTAAACTTGGAAGTGTTCTTGATGTGTTCTTGAGTAATTGTTTTTATGATGAATATAGGTAATAACCAAAGCTTGTATTTGATGATTTTTCCTGGAAAAATAGTAACTTCGATGTTCATGGAAGAGTGTGTGTTTTGAGAGAGAATTGGGAAGAAAATTGGAAGTGAAATGGAGTAGGTGGTGAGTGGTGAAGGTGAGTGGGGTTAAAAAGAGTTCTTGTTTTTGTTTCCTTGCTCATAAGTCATGCTAGATGTTAAATGATGGTTCCCAAATGGTTAGGTGACTCACATTGGCTGCCAAGAGCTGATCATTGAAGTGTATATACCAATAGTAAATACATTTTTATTAAGTTGAAGTACTTTGATAAGTGTCTTGAAGTCTTTAAAAAGTGTATGAATACATATTGAAACACTACATGTATATACATTTTAACTGAGTCGTTAAGTCATCGTTAGTCGTTATATGTAAATGTTGTTTTGAAACCTTTAAGTTAACCATCTTGTTAAATGGTGTTAACACATTGTTTATTATATCTAAAGAGATGTTAAATTATTACAATATCAAGATATTATGATGTATTAATATATCTTAATAAGATATATATACATTTAAATGTCGTTACAACGATAATCGTTACATATATGTCTCGTTTCGAAACCCTTAGGTTAGTAGTCTTGTTTTTACATATGTAGTTCATTGTTACTATACTTAATGATATGTTTACTTATCATAATATCATGTTAACTATATATATATATATATATATATATATATATATATATATATATATATATATATATATATATATATATATATATATATATATATATATATATATATATATATCCATATATATGTCATCATATAGTTTTTACAAGTTTTAACGTTCGTGAATCACCGGTCAACTTGGGTGGTCAATTGTCTATATGAAACCTATTTCAATTAATCAAGTCTTAACAAGTTTGATTGCTTAACATGTTGAAAACACTTAATCATGTAAATATCAATTTCATTTAATATACATAAACATGGAAAAGTTCGGGTCACTACACATAAGCTGGTGAAGTATAATCCAATCTCTACTCCACTTGAATTGTTACATATCGATCTTTTCAGTCTAATTCATTTTGAAAGCATTGATGGAAGTAAGTATTATCTGGTTGTAACTTATAATTATTCAAGATTCTCTTGGGTAATGTTTTTGAAAGAGAAGTCTTATACGTTTGAGAACTTGAAAGTGCTAATCAATCAATTAGAGACAGGGTTCAATTTAAAGATAAAAAAGATTCATTGCGACAACGGTACATAATTCAAGAATCAGTATCTTGCAGGTTTCTGTGTTGAAAAGGGTATCAATATGCAGTTCAGTTCTGCATACGCCCCTCAGATGAATGGTGTTGCTGAAAGAAAGAATAGGGTATTGATTGAGACAGCTAGAACAATGCTAGCAGATTCATCATTACCTGTTCATTTTTGGAGTGAAGCTGTTGCGAATGCATGTTACACTATGAATCGAGTTTTGACTGTTAAACGTCCTGGTAAAAATTACTATGAGCTGTTGCATGGGAGAAAAGCATCTTTGAAGCATCTAGAACCATTTGGTGCACCATGTACCATCTTGAAGAGAAAACCAGGAAGTAAGTTTGATTTAAAAGTGGTTACTGGAGTATTTCTTGGGTATAGTTCTCCTAATAAGCGAGTTTTCAACAATGAGACAAGATGTGTTGAAGAATGGTCTGAAGTTGATGTCCAGAGGAATTATACGAAGAGAGCTTCTAAGAGTCATCCTAGGATTTATAACTATGATGAGCTGATTGACTCATTCAATCTTTCTCCAGATCAGACGGAGAATGAAGTTGAGTTACAAATGCTATTTGATTTACAAAATGAACTAGAAGTATCCGCATCTACACCAACTCCAACTTCATTACCCACTGTCAATGATCCAATTCAAGATTCAGATCAAGACGTTAATCCAGTGTACGATACCTGTGGATCTGATATTTCAAGTGAGAGTTCTGATAATCACGAAGATATTGGTGATACTACGAATCTACATCATGAGATACCTGTTCCTGCACAACCAGTTCCCAGAACTACAGTTGATCATCCTAGAGAGAATATTATTGGAGATCCAAATGCATGTGTAAGAACAAGAAGGTAAGTTCAGTTTAATGGTCAAGTTGATAATCACATGTGAGCTTCTGCTGCAAACTATGAGTACTCATGTCATATTTCTAGAATAGAGCTAAAGACAACAAAGGAAGCCTTGAAGCATGTTGATTGGGTCATGGCAATGCAAGAAGTAATTCAGCAATTCCATCGTCTAGATATTTGGAAGCTAGTTACTAAGCCGCATGGTGCTAAAGTAATTGATCTCAAATGGGTTTGGAAGTGCAAATTTGACGAAGATGGCAATGTTATCCGTAACAAAGCAAGATTAGTTGCTAATGGTTTTCAGCAAGATCCTGAATTCGATTATGATGAAGTTTTTGCTCCTGTTGCCAGATTGGAAGCTATTCACATTTTCTTGACTTTTGCATCATTTATGAAGTTCAAAGTGTTTCAAATGGATGCAAGAGTGCATTTCTTTATGGCAAGCTGAATGAAAGAGTATATGTCAATCAACCACCGGGTTTTGAAGATCATCTTCATCCTAACAAAGTTTACCGTTTAAGAAGAGCCCTATATGGTTTACATCAAGACCCAAGAGCATGGTATGGACGTTTTTCAAGTTATCTGATCGAAAAAGGTTATCAAATGGGCACGGTAGATTGTACTCTATTCACGAAGGTTAAAGATGATGATATTATTTTGGTCCAGATCTATGTAGACGACATTATTTTCAGTTCTACTAAGCAGGAACTCGTCGATGAGTTTGAGCAGGTTATGAAGGACGAATTCGAGATGAGCAAATTGGGTTTCTTACACTACTTTCTTGGTTTGCAAGTCGAACAGACTGATAATGGAATTTTTCTTCATCAAGCAAAGTATGTAAATGATATACTTGATCGTTTCGGTATGACTTAAGAACATCCTGTGTCAACCCCGCTAGCTGTGAATCATGGTATTTCGTTAGACTATGAGGGGGAGCCTGTTGATCCTACATACTATCGAGCAATCATCGGATCGATCATGTATCTAACTGCATCTAGGCCGGATATTATGTTCGCAACATGTCTGTGTGCTCGTTATCAAGTTAATCTGAATATAGTTCATCTTACAGCTGCCAAAAGAATTCTTCGCTATCTGTTACATTCTCCAAATCTCGGTATCTGGTATTCGAACGAAGACAAGTTTCATCTTGTAGCATATAGTGATTCAGACTATGCAGGTTGCAAAATCAACAATAAATCTACATCAGGAGGATGTCAATTTTTAGATAAAAGGCTGGTGACCTAGCGGTGTAAAAAACAAACTACAGTTGCACTTTCTACGTGTGAAGCTGAATATATCATTGCTGCTAGTTGCTGTTCGTAAGTTGTTTGGATCCAACAACAACTTCACGATTACGGACTAAGAATCTCTTTCTCTCCTCTTTATATTGATAATATTTTTGCTATTGCAATTACTAAGAATCATGTGCAACATTCTAAGACTAAACACATAGGTGTTAAATATCATTTTCTTAGGGATTGTCATGAGAAAAAGATAATTGAGGTTAAGAGAATAGGTACTAAGGACCAGAGGGCTGATCTTTTCTCTAAGGCTTTTGATAAACCTAGGTTCTTGCTACTTTTAGAGATGAATAGCATTGTTGATCGAGACAAAGTGATTTCGGATGTTATTTGTGCGGGTTAATCAAACTTTTAGACTTTGCATGTAGGATGCATGTCATATAGATTTTAGTTTCTTATTATCTGTATTGCATATTTTTGCTTCCTGTCTGCATTTCTCTGCATGATTTATCTCATGTTTGCATGCTAGTCTGTAGTTATTTTCTGTTTCTTTTGTTAAAATACTAAAAGACAAAAAGATATTATGTTTTAGTATTTTAGGGGGAGTATACGTTTCAACATAAAATACCTAAAAAGTGTAAAATGCCTCACCAAAAAGCCCTAAAAAGTTGAAAAATTCAGAAAATGAGCTTGTTTTGATTAATATGTTGGAGATGAAGAAATTACTGTACTGAGAATTGATATATTTGATTAGTAAGGACTAATTTAAACGTTTATGATTATCGGTTGTGTGATGTACTGATAGATGTGACTTATGAATTCTTGGCATTAGACAATCATAATAAGAATAACAATCATCTAAGATTCAGAAGTCATGAACGATCTGTAGCGTTTAAAGGTAGTCACCTAATTATCTCCGAAACTGTATCTAATGATAATTGTTGAGGAACTCAACAGTCGGTTGAGGGTATCCCCTATGATAATTGATAATCACTAGAAAAGGTTGGGGTTGGAGTTTAAGTTGAGAATTATCTGGTTGGCTGGTGCATACCACGTTGTCACGGGCCTAAGACTTTATAATCAAAACTAAACATCGAAAATATCAGATAAAAGTAGTTTATGTCGAAAGTAAGTGTCCCTTCTCGCTTAAGGTTGAAAAGTATAATTCCTTATTGCGGACCGTTCAAGTATTTAAGAGAGAACACCTTTGAGTGATCTGAGCACACAACAAAGAAACATGAGTTCATGCATAACAATGGAAAATCCATTCATGATGGCGTTCAAAATCAATATATCAAAAGACTGTGATATGCTGAAAAAGAAATATCAAAAGAAAATCAAAGTCAAAAATAATTGGCGTATCAAGATGGCAAAGTCCTGAAAGTATGAAGAATGCTGATTCACGATGTGCTCATAAAGAACTCAGATCATTCTTAGTGTGACGCCCCCGCGGAGCTTGAATTGTTTAATCACGACGTTCACACTGAACTATCAAGATTCTTGTCCTCTGCAATATAGAGTTATACCTATTAAGACTGTAAGTTGGAAAGATACTTACCTAGATATACTCTAAATAATATATATATGAAAGTTTAACTTTCGATTTCGTTTTCCATGTCAACTTGAACATAAAGAAGTTAAGGGCCTTGAGATTTATTTTGTGTGACGCCTGGTCATCAAGCAAGTCTACTTTAACTGTAGACCAATCTCCACGGTAAATAATGCGCCTATTCGGATAATCCAATATATTCTAAAATCTGCCACTCCAACTAGATTGAAGATTATCAATACAATGATAGAAGCCAAATGCTGACAGGGTTATTTAAAATGCCGTGAGAACCATCATGTTCAATTTAAATGAAGTACATGGAAAGAGATAACGGAAAGTTACGCATAATGAATTGACAACCTAATAAAAACGCAAAATCATAAGTGATGAAAGAATCAAGGATTAATGAACTCAGCGTGATCTCAAAATTCATTGCTTTATAGTGTTCAAGTAATTAATACCAACATGATTGTCGAAGTGTCCAGAATGGATATGTTCATGTTTAACGAGGATTGATATCAGTAATTGCATGATAATAGACATAGACTGGATAATTAGGAATGAACAACAGAAGTTGATTCAATATGTCAGTTCTGATCCATTTTTATTAAATTGTTAATCATCTGGCTCACAAAAAGAATGTGGATTTATATGTTTACTTATCTGTTTATTAAATAGTTTGCATTGAAAACTGTAAAACAACAAAAAGATTTTGGTTTTGCATATTATTGCATTTCATGGTAGAATGTCTTTTATTTGCATATTTTTAGTTGCATGACATTATATCTCAGAAAATTCATAAAGATTTCTTTCGTTCTTTTGTTTTCTGATTATCCTCTAAATGTACAATGACATCTGAAAGAACCTTGTCGATATCAAGATATTGTTGGCCACCAAATCCATAAGATAGAAGTTTGTAGAGATTGTGATTGTTTGAAGGACTTTAATGATTTAAGGTTGTTAGTGAACTTAAGATGGCATTACACTGTAGGACTTAATCATGAGAAACAGAATGTTTTTGAGTAAAAACCTCGTTCTGGTTAGGATTTTTGATCAACCTAAGTGTTAATGATCATTTCTTAATGGATTAGTGATTTATGACTCAAATTAATAGTGCTAGTTAGCTCTAAGATTGCCAAACGAGTCGAAATCCTAAGTTTGTGAAAATTTGAAATTGCCTAAGTGGCTCACTCGCACGTTTGATGTGTGAACCGTACGAGTAACCACACGTGTGAGGTTAACCATACGGATGACCCTGTTCAATATTGTCCTAAGACATTTGGGTCACACGCATGAGTGATTAAGGTGAGACACACGGTAAATGGTGGATCGTGTGATCAACCGTACGGTTGATCACGAGAGTATAAATAGGGGTGACGAGCACAGAAGCTCACACTTGTGCACCCATTTTCATTTTCTCTCTCAAAATTTAACTTTCACCGATCACATTTTCCACCGCAGTGTTTGATTAGCATACTAATCCAACCTCAGCGCCACCTAATAGGTATGATTTCATCGAGTTTATGTTGGTTAATTTGTTGTTTGAATGCATCGAAACCCTAAGGGTTTGTAAATCGAATTTTGTGAAATTGATGCTCGTTTTGATCGTTATTTGTTATTGTTTTGAGTTAAACGGAACCTACACTTGGTATTGTGATGTAAATCGGTCCCTAAAACGATCAAACATGTAATCTATGTAATTTAAAAAGGCATTTAATATGTGTTTCATTAGACATGCACGAGTGACTTCACTCGCACGGGTGAGACATGACTCGCACGAGTCAGTACACGGTTGATGATCAACTGTGTGAATCTTTGAGCTCACTCGTTAAATTTGATTTGGTTGCTCACTCGTTTGACAGAGCTGACACATGTGATTAGCCGCACGAGTCATCATACAGTTGACTCACTCGCTTATAAACAGTACCTCAACCGTGTACCTTGTATGAAACCATATTACTGCTCAAACGTGTCAACAGTGGCACGAGTGACTATATCACTCGCACGGTTGATCACTCAACTACATGTGTGACATTATCACTCACACGGTTTACTATGTTAACAAGTTTATGAAACTTTGATGCGAATGCTTTGACATTTTATGATATGTGGTTTGTATCTCTAACATTTCTGTTGATATTTCAGTTTGTTAAGATATCAGCAATGGCTGAACAATAACTCAATGTTCCAGCAGTTAACGTAGAAGTACAGGGGGAGCAACAAGCTAATCCTCAAGTGAATCAGGTTAACCCACCTGCTCAGCAAGAGATTCCTCTAGAGAAGGGTGAACTGAACAATCAAGTCGCTCTCTATGATACTATTCTAGAGAGAGGTGATCATTTTTACAGAGATTATAGCTTTCCTTCAGTGTTCATGGATACATACAGCTATTTCTACTCCATGCACGGCCTACTACATCCTTTAAAGAGAATTCTGGAGAAATGATGTACTTGATGTATCAGAAGATGCATGAGATCATTGTTTCTAAGACAGTGATAATGAGGATTTTGGGTTTCAATGACGAGAACTGCTCCCACATGATGATCAGTCGAGAAATAATTCATGGTTGCTTTAAAATATGTGCTTATTCTGGGTATATTGCTGGCAAATCTGAACTGATGAAGACACTTCTGCCTCCACAGTTTAGATATCTTCCTCACGTGATCATGCACTGTTTGAGTGGACGCAAATCTAGATTTGATAAGTTGAATGAAAAAATTGAAAAGTATGTTCGTGGCACTTGTCCTAAAGGCTCCATACAATTTCTCAGGATTTGTCTTACACTACTTCAAAGCAAATCTTTTCACTTCTACTCAGAGATATCCCATTTATGCCCGTTTTCTTCAATTGATCATTAATGACATTGCACCTGATCTACCTAAGCTTGAAGAGAATATTATTCACCTTAAGCCAATGAATCCGATAACTTTCTGAAGAATGGAGGAGACAAGAAACGAGAATTTAAAGCGTGACTTTAAGAGAAAGCTTATTTGTCATCTGATCAAGGAAAACTATCAATGTCCAGCTAGTAATGCTTGTAGGAATGAGGATTCAGACTCTAACTATGAAGTCACTGATGAGGAAGGTGAGGGTGATAATCAGAGAGCTACTGGTGAAGTTCAAGGAGGAGGTAATGTTGATGATGAAATTATTGAAGGTGATGATGAAGCGACAAAGGAAGATGTTAGTTTGATTCAAAGAAAAAGGAAAGGGAAGGAAGCGATAACTTCAGAAAGCCCAAGAAGAAGGAGAAGAGAACGAAACATCATTTTGATTCATCTCAAAAGTCATCACAGGGAGGTTCGAAACAACAAGCTCAGAGATAACCATCCAGTTTCATGAAGGATGCAAGAGCTGCTGTTACCTCACCAAAAAATGCCACCACAACACCTCAGGTCACATCAGCCGAATTCAAGACACAACAAAATCTACTATTACTTTGATCACGAAAATAACCAACCTAGAGAATCAAGCCATTGAGGAGAAGAATATCAGTGAAGCTAAGATTGAGTCATTGGTAGAAGAAAATAAGAGGTTATCTGACATATTGGACCGTCAGAAGGGAAGGACGGAGAAGTTGAAGAAGAAGGTGTTGGCGATTAAGAGTGAGAATAAGGAGAAATTGAAGGATTTGAACAATAAGATCGAATCGATTACCTCTGGTAAAACAAAGTTGATTAAGGAGAGAGGAGAATAATTATCTTCTGATTTGGGTGGTGATGACGAGAAAACGATAAAGAAGATGCTGGAACTGGAGGACCCTCTTTTGAGATACCAAAAGGGGGCGTTCCACCAAGTGATTTTCCGATGGAACAGCTTGCTGCTCTGGCATACGATAGTGAAAATGATACAGAGGATGCAGAGATGGTTGAAGTTGAGAACCAGGCTCCACAAGAAGAGTCATTTTCCAGTATCCCTCCCGAATCAATCCAAAATATCAACTTGAGTGATTTCGATAATTTGTTTACTGATGAGAAGAGTGAAGATTCTGTTAGTAAGGATAGTGTATAAGAGGATGTAATTGTTGAATCCGAGGACGAATTGGTAACAGAATTTGATGATGATGATGAAGAAGAAGAAGAAGAAGAAGAAGAAGAAGAAGAAGAAGAAGAAGAAGAAGAAGAAGAAGAAGAAGAAGAAGAAGAAGAAGAAGAAGAAGAAGAAGAAGAAGAAGAAGAAGAAGAAGAAGAAGAAGAAGAAGAAGAAGAAGAAGAAGAAGAAGAAGAAGAAGAAGAAGAAGAAGAAGAAGAAGAAGAAGTTAAGATTGTTATGCCTTCGCTTGAGCCATACTCAAATCCATCACTCAACACCTTAAGTGAATTTTTCAATTTGAGTAGTGATGTGAAAAGAAAGAAGTTAGTTGATTTAGAACAAGCTAGGAAGGTATACAAAGAACAAGTGAAAGAAGTGGATGTTTTAATTGAAAAGAACAAGAAAATCCGACATGAGAAACTGCTCGTTGAGAAAGAAAGAAAAGAGATTGAGCTGAAGAAGAAGAAACTCCGAGTCGATCAAGCTAAAGCCGAGGCATGGAATGAGATTAATGAATGGTTCAAACGTGATAGGGTTAAAGTTAACAGAAAAGTTGAAGAAGACGAGATCCGTTAGAGTTGGTGGAAACAGTTCGTTGTTAACCCTGACCAGTTGAATAAGCCAGAACTCGAACCGAAGTTTGTTAGTTTCTACGAAAGGGGAAATAGAACCAAGAAGTATTCCAAGGGTAAAATTTTAAGCTGGGGTTACTTCATGGAGATCAATTGTTTCGCGATCAAGAGGGAAGGAGGAGTTGATTACATGGAACGTCCTAGTCACTTCAAAACTCTACCGTACTTCGAGATCATGCAACTTGCTAAGCTGAAGATGTTGAACGCTGAATATTGTGACCTTTCCAGGCGGTTTCAGAGAAAACTCAGATATGAGTATAAGACAGGGAAATGGGACATCTTTAAGTCAACAGCCGCTAGGTTTTCCATGCACCCGATAAAGAGAAATTCTAAAGGTGGACCTGTACGCGTTGTTAAGTTTCGTTCAGCCAAGTACATGAAGCAATCTCCATTGATGCCCTTACCCAAGGATATATGCAAAAACTTCAGATGATGGTTCTATGATGAGTTGTCGGAAGAAGCAGTGATCTTGACTGCAATTGAAAAGGAAGATGGAAGCATACAGTTCGACAATGAGAGGATTTTAGATCCTATGTGGTTAAGGAACTTATCGAGATTTGATGTGGAGACACTTCACCGCCATCACATTACGTTTAGAGATGATCGAAAAGAGGAAGCTATGAGATATCAACGTGTGATCGATGTCTACTATGTATACCTCAACAGAGAAAATGATGCTCAAAGCTCAAAACAAGTTCAAGCTAGCTGATCTATGTCGGATAATGTATTGCTAGTTTGTATTTCTAGTTTTGATGATGTATTTATGCGAGAGAGAGAATCTGGATATGTATTTGATGTTAAACTGATGTTACTTTTGAACTTATATGTATTTCGCAGACGTTTACTTTATTGTAATCGATGGTCTAGGTCCTAGAAGGAGTTGTTGATGCATTTTATGTAAGTCCCTAGACATCTAACCCACGTCCATTGCATGTACTACAGTTTACTGGCTACCATGATCGCTCGTTATTATCCTATCTGTGTTTGTATGTGGTTACAGGTACTGTAGGAACGCGATAAGGATGTTTGACTATGTTAGACTTAGTCAGAAGTACGAGTGAAGCCTCACTCGTACGGCTGACAGGCTCATACGCACGGTTGATGCTGAGTTAAGTCAAAAATATAACCTAAATGATATGACACGAGTGAGTGATCACCCGTACGGCTCTGGAAGCCAACTCGTACGAGTGATGGATGACTCGCACGGGTGAGTCAACAGCAGGGGTATATAAGTGTTATGTTATTCATTTTAGGTTAAGCCTCTCATTTTACACACACAATTTATCCGATTCTCTCTCAACCCAAATCACTCAAGAGGTGAATAACAGCTCTAGGTGTTAATCTAATCACAATCATTTTGTAGTTCGACTAAATTAATGCCAAAAAGCTTCACATATTTACTAGTTATGGTTTGATTCACTAATTCCGCCTTTGTGTGAATTAAACATGTTGATTTCGAAGTTCCTAGTCATGTTTCATCAAGAATCTTCAGATACAGTATAACCAGAGGTCTTAATCCTATGAAGTAGCTAATTTCATATAGGTGGACAAGTCCTGATCACAACCTAGGTTGGTCAATCCTTAAGATGCTAGCATACAAATCTATCAGACTTCCTAGTTCAGTATTACGACAGTAATCGTACTAAATTAACATAATTACGCTAACCCAAACTTCTATCATGGCAACATACAGATTAATTAAGCTATCATGGTAATATCGAAACACATTAGTAAACATAAAAAGTAAGAACCCATGTTTAATATAAAAGACAAGCGTTTCGGATAAAAACCTGAAAAGGTTGAAGAAATCTGCCCGAGATCGCAGGGACTCTCCGGGATATCCTCCAGAAAATAAAAGCTAAGCTAACTACTACTAAAAACTAACTAAAAGCTTGAAAATATAAAGTAAATCAAAAATTGTGTGTGTTTTGAAATGGATGGAGATAGCCCTTTAAATAGACTTGAATTTTGCTTGCAAACGGTTGGCAGGCCGTTTGGAAAGTTGTTTGGCAGGACGTTTGCAGGGGCCGTTTGCCAGATCAAGCCATTTGAAGGGGCCGTTTATCTTGGCCGTGTGGCAGGCCGTTTGTGAGCCAGGCAAGCCATTTGGCAGGCCGTTTGGCTGCCTGGTCAGATGAAATTCACTGGATCATAATTGATTTCTTGTCTTTCACTGTTTCGCTCTAGAATCTTCGTTTTAGCTCCGTTTTACTTGATTCTTTTTGCATCGCCTTCATAATAACTTAATCAACAAAATCAACCGAAAAAAGCGATAATTTTTCTGACAAAGTTTGAATCTTTATTGTTTTAGGGCTTAATATTGGGGGTAAAAATGTGACTTTTTAGCCGATATCAGGATGCTTGACGAGTTGCGAAGTTTGCGACAAGGGTCTATGGACCTAAATACTCTTAGGGCTACCTTTTTGTATAAGGCTCGATTTTTCCCTGATTATACGAATAACGATAGGTTGTTGATGGAGGATTTTCGTAATACTTTGAATGATGATTTGCGTGGAAAGATTAGCATTGGGAAAGTGGACTCTTTTTCTAAGCTATTTTCTGTGGCTAAGGGTTTTGAATCATATACTTCTACGAGGGTTGGTGATACTTCGAGTGAGATAAGGGTTAGCTCATTTTACGCTCCGAGCAAGAAAGCCAAAAGTGCATTTGTGAGCACGGGTAGTATGGGGAAGGAGTATCGGACACTAGTGCGTCTAGGTGTTTCAATAGTGGTGAAAGAGGGCACAATTTTTGGCAGTTCCTGATATCAAGGAGTAGTGGTATGGTGTGTTTCAATTGCCGTGAAGAAGGACATCGAAAGGTAGAGTGTCCCGAGCTAGCGATGGCGGGAATCCCGAGGAAACCTTCAGCTACTTTCAGTGTGGTATTCGTATGTTATACATTTTGTTATAGCATGTGGTGTGTATGTAAGCCTTAGCTAACTTTATTCTCCATTGGAGATAATTTTTAGCGAGCGGTCGGCTTACGTTTATGGTTTTGGGTTGCACTCAGTAGAGTGTATGATTAATGTGTTGTGCCTTGACTCTATTGTGCGAGTCTTTTGTGCTTAGGCATTTGGGTTGGTATTGGGTCGTTAAACTCGCTTGAGTGAGACCCGTAGGACATTGGATGTGATAGTGTCCTAGTGAGTGGAATAATTATATGTGTATGTATATAGTATATTTATTTGTGTGCTATGGTATGACCTACGGAACCGGTAGTGCCATAGCATGTACGAGTGTGCATTGATGTGAGCCACGGAGCCGGTAGCATCATGGTACATGTGTTGTAGTGTGAACCATAGAGCTGGTAGCACTATGGCCTGATTTGTTAAGGTGTAAACCACGAAGCCAGTAGCGCCTTAGTGTGAGTATGACTCAAGTTGTGATGTGAACCACGGAGCTGGTAGCATCATGACAAATACCTATTGTGTGAACCAAAGAGCCGATAGCACCATGACGCGAGTATGGTAAGTGTTATCCATTAGGATTTACTATAGTGTAGTAGGGCGCGATGTTACACTACTCATTGAGTAATCAAGGCCGAAAGAGAGTGGATGCGATTTGGGTTTAAGTTCGCGAGTTTGATACCGCCTAGGGGTTTTTGTTACAAGGCGTATGTACACTTTCGGTCATTGTGCAAGTACTATCAGTCATTGTATGAGCATCATTCCCTTGTGTGCGCTTGTTATTGGGTTAGCATCTATCGGGTGTTATATCACCATGTGAGGGTACGTGACGTGTGATCGTCTTATCTGGATTGTCGTGTTTTAATGCTCGTTCTGAGTGAGGTCGTGAGTGGCATCCTGGCATAAGGATTCGCTCTTCGTTGGCCACTTGATGTAATGTGGTGAGTGATCACGTGAGATTTCACTCTTCGTTGACCACAATTGCGGTTTAATGTGTGTGTTGCGAGTGTCGTTCACTCTTTGTCGGCCACTTTTGCGTGTGAATTATGTGGTGAGCTTTTTTCACTCTTTTTCTACCACATTTCTGTGTGCGTATGCGTGGTAGTGCCATGTTGGGAAGCGCTTTCGTCGGCCACGTAAGTGTGCGAGTAGAGTCATGGTTGTTGACTAGATTTGATGTGGAAGGTAACCGTGTTAATGGTTATGACGAAGTTGGAAGAGTGTAAGCCTTGGTGTTTCCAAGCATCTCTTTATTGATGATTTAGAAGGTAAATAGGCTAGCTGTGCGACCTAAGTGGATGGTGACTAGCGGGTGTCGCTAGAAAGTTGTGGGTGCTGAGCAGTAAGGTTCGTTGGATTTGTGTGACTTCGAGTAGTCAGGTGACGTGTGACATCAAGATTAGACCCCGTAAGTGTTGTAACCCGTCCTAATTCACCTGGACGAAGTCTTCAACAGATGGTTCCATTGCGAGGTTCTGGCCTCTATATGCCATGAATGACTCCAAGTAGTATCTTTAAATTGAGCAAATGCACATTGGAAGATTTCTTTCATACCTGAGAATAAACATACTTTAAAATATCAACCAAAAGGTTGGTGAGTTCATAGGTTTATCATAAACAATAAAATTTATCATTTTGATAGACCACAAGATTTAAATACAGTACACCTATCTCGTGTACGAAACCATTTTTCATAATGCTTGGCAGAGTAGGTTCGTATCCTTTTCTCCTCCGTAGGTTGCCTCGCGATTTTTAATAACCGTACACATATCTCGTGCACAAAAATAACATACACATAACATGTGTATAAAATCATTCTCTCGATACATAACATTCACTTTGCTTTCATTGCTTGGCTTGGTAATTGACCTTAACATAACAGAACTTTCAGTCTATAATATATATATAAACCTCGAAGTACTAAACACCACGCCCACTAGCTCTTCCATCTAGTGAACATTCTGGGTGGGAGTGTTAAACTCGGTAGCTACCTTTACGATTCGCGTGAATTAGGGGCCATACCCGTTTCCTAATTCTTATTTTACCAAGCTATAATATTCAGGGGAAAATATTCATATCAATTAGCGGCAATTATAACGTCCAACTAATTCAATAATAATCAACACAACTTCTTTCTATATAATAATTCATTCGAGAAATGTTTTGCTTGTGCCTATCTCGTCAAACATTTATAAAAGCATCTCATGTATTCTCAGTTCAAAGGCATTTAATAAAAAAGTTGTAAAAACAGCGCATGTATTCTCAGTCCCAAAAATGTAAAGAGTAAAAGGGAATCAAATGAGCTCACGATACGATATTTTGTTGTAAAATATGCATACGACTGAACTGAACAATGCAGAGTTGGCCTTGGATTCACGAACCTATATCATTTATATATATATTAACACATATAATCGGAATGAAACAAATTGATATATTATATTTTCAGTTACATGTTATATATATTTATTTAGTAAACTTATGAATAATTATACACATAGTTATATTAATCTATACATATTTGTAACTGGTATTATATCAAAAATCAAAAATTTGTTATATTTAATATTAATATAGTTATGTAATATGTATTTTTAATGTACAAAATATTTATTTGTTAAAATGGTAGTTTTGATAATATTGATTTACTAATAATAATAATAATAATTTATTAATAATGGTAATACTAATAACAAAAATGAAAATGATAATTTTAATAAAAATACTTTTGTTAATAATAATAATTTCAAAAATGATAATTTTAAGGATAATACTAATAATAATAATAATAATAATAATAATAATAATAATAATAATAATAATAATTGTAATAATAATCCTAATGCTCATTTTAATGATAATAATAATAATAGTATAATATTTATATTAGTGTAGTAATAATAATAATAATAATAATAATAATAATAATAATAATAATAATAATAATAATAATAATAATATATTAATATTTGATAATAATATACTTATGTTAATAACAGTAATAATAATAATAGTAATAATAATTATATGAATTTTTATACTTATCCTTATAACTTATAAACTTTGTAAGAGTAGCTAAATCTTTCATTATTTTTATTTTAAATATCTTAGTTTACATTATTTTTGTAATCTAATCATTTTATTACTATCTAGATTAATACTTTCAATTTCTAAGATCAGTCATACTAATATTAAAACCAACTTAATTAATAATAATTATATTAATAAAAATAATAATAATAATAATAATAATAATTATTATTATTATTATAATAATAATAATAATAATAATAATAATAATAAAATAATAAATGAGTAATACTACCTTAAGAGTATAATCCTCAAAAAAATATCCCTGCCAAGGCTTGAACCTGCGACCTCCCTGTTATACAAAAACTGCCCTAACCATTCGGCCACTTCTATTTTTCTGAATTATATCATAACCCAATATATATATATATATATATATATATATATATATATATATATATATATATATATATATATATATATATATATATATATATATATATATATATATATCCCGTTCTATCATTTACAGCCCACGAGGTTTTGTGTGTTCGACCCAACAGGAAGAATACAGCCCAACAGAGATTAATAACCCAACATTTTACTAAGCCCGATCCATTTAGCTAAACCTAATTTATTTAAGTTTTATCTGTGTTTTTACTCGGTCGAAATAATTGCAGGGGTTCAATAGGTGCTCCGGTTTGGAGGAGATTCGATCAAGCGATTAACAACATAAACGGTTCCTGATGTTCAAAAGTAATGATTTATGGAAGTTATCGATTTGATTTAGTTAAATTGTTTGATGTGTTGTGGTTATTCAATTAACAGATGGTTCGGTTTGGTTTCAAATCGAGCTGTAAGTGATGGTTAATTGAAGGAGAAATTAATGGAAGGTTATCTATCAGTAATCGATTAGCTGTTTTGATTGATGATTCCTCACAACAGGTAAGTGATGATGGTGGTTGAGTGGTGACTGTCTAAAACAGAATCAGAAGTAGAAAAACTGAAATGGGTTTCGTGGTGATGTGGTGTTCGATGGAGACCTTGGTGGTGATTGTAGGTTGTGGATTGTGGTAAGGGTGAGGGTGTTTTGGTGTAATGAAGGTCGATGGTTGTTAACAGTGGTGGTCTTCACTAGTAAAAACAAAAAGTAGGAAATGGGTGTTTAGTGTTGATAAAACAATAATAAGAGAAATGGTAGCTCTTGATGTTATGTTTGAAAGGATGGTTTCGTTAAGATGAAAAGGGTGGTTCTAGTAACAACAGTTAGGTTTTAGTTGTGATTATTAATACAAAAATAATAGTAAACAGAACCAGTTAACATGTGGCGATGGTTTCAACGGTAGTGTTTTCCAATGGTGGTGGTGTTATGGTTAAATATGGTTGGTTACGAAAACAGAAGAACTTTGTTCTATTTGTGACGACCCGAAAATTTACGAACAAATTTAAACTTAAATCTTTAAATATTTACGATACGATAAGCAAAGTCTGTTAAGTTGAGTCTCGGAGTTTTTGAACTATGTTATTAAAATCATTTAACCATCAACTATTCCCGATGATTCACGAACGATTGTTTGTATATATATTGTAAAAATAAATATAACGCTTACCTAAAAATTAGAAATAATAAAATACAATATAATTATTTGAACTAAAAATGTAAAAGTAATATTTAGAATAACTAAACTGCTATTAAAATGAATATATATATTGTGTAAATATGATGTTTATGAATAATTGATGATTATATATATATATATATATATATATATATATATATATATATATATATATATATATATATATATATATATATATATATATATTGTAATAAATATAAAAAGTATGATTAATAAAGGATATATATTATTATGATTACTTTCATTGTTATTATATGATTAATAAATATTACATAGTTAATAATAAATAATAAAATTAAAACATAATTGTTATAGTAATATTATTATGATTACTTTCATTGTTATTATCAATACTAATATTAATATCAGTAGTATTAATATTATTATTTTCAATATAAAATATATAGATGGGAATTTTAATACATGTGTATTATTATTATTATTATTATTATTATTATTATTATTATTATTATTATTATTATTATTATTATTATTATTATTATTATTATTATTATTATTATTATTATTATTATTATTATACATAATACATAAATATGAAATTTTATACAATTGATTGTTATAAAATTACTATTATTATTAGTATTATTAGTATTATTTTGATATTATTATTACTAAAATTATTATTATTATTAATTATTATTATTACTATAATTAGTATTATATTATGATAAATAATATTATTATTATTAATTTTATAGATATTATATTCATTATCATTAATAATAGTTATTAATTATAAATTTTTATTATTATTTATAATATTAAGTGTAATAATATTATAATTACTAATTAATAAGAGTAATTATTTAATGTAAATATAAATATATTAATACAGATGTATAAACAGATATATGGATATAAAATACAAAATATATAGATTATATATATAAATACTGTGATAAACATATATACTGTAGATGATTGATACAATCTGTCTCCAAGCCATTTCATATCGTTATCCATAGTACAAATCAGATAAATATTTGATTCCATTTTTATTTTATTTTTTTGTTAATCATCTGTTCCCTTTTGTCTGTTTGAGAAAATAATAATCACATTCTATATTTATTTGATCAATTCAGCCGATTGGTACATCATTCAACCTACTCCCATTTCTAGTAATCACAAACACCCTTTACAGCTTTCCATTCAATCGAATTTAATTCAGAAAAATCGAAGAACACTGTTAGTCCCCTGTTCGTGTACATTTTATTAAATCCTTCGAATTCTTAACAAATTTTAAAATCTATTAAAGCAGTGTTGTTAGAAAGTTTTCATTTAATCTAACTGCAAAGTTTCAATGTCCAATTTCATCTAACAGCTTCAAATTATCGAGTCAAAGTTTTGGATTTTAAAAGTCAACATTTGTTCTTCCATCGAATTCGAGTTAATTGTTATATTTCAAATTCAATTGAGGATACAAAAAGTTTATAGGATTGATTTGCAACCATTTTCATGTTGAAAGTATAGTCTGAAACGTCCTAAATTTTTGAATTTGATTTTAAGTTGTATATCGTGTTCTTCAAACTACAGCTATTTTTCCTTTTTATTTATTTCCGTCTTAGCTAAATTAATCATATACTTTAAGTCGTTTCTGTTATTCTTAAAGGTCCTAAATTAATTGATAACTCAATATGAGAGTGCGTGATGATTTCTGATCGAGGTGATTTCAAGAAGAACAGGAAATTAGAAACAAAAATAAGACAGAATAAGTAAAATTAAGTTGTGTTATAAAAAAGAAATGAGGGAAACATATGGACAGTTAAGGGGTTGTTCTAGTGTTCAAGAGGTCACGGGTTCGAGCCTGTATTGTGGTATTTTAAAAAAAAACGGATTGTATGAGGTAGTCTTCATTTTTTTAAATTCTTATTATTGTTATTATTATTATTATTATTATTATTATTATTATTATTATTATTATTATTATTATTATTATTATTATTATTATTATTATTATTATTATTATTATTATTATTATTGTTGTTGTTGTTGTTATATTGAAGTTACCATTATAATAATTATTATTATTATTAATACAATTAAGTATTAGTAAGTATTATCATTATTGTTAGTATTATTATTATTAAAGTATTATAGATATTAGGGTTATTACTATGATTAATATTATTATTTGTAATTATTGTTATTATTACAAGTATTACAAATATTATTATTATTTTTGTTATTAAGTATGAGTGTTATAAATTATTATTAGTATTATAACTATTAACAACCTTATTATTATCATAATCATAATATTAAGTATTATAACCAGTATTATTATTATTATTATTATTATTATTATTATTATTATTATTATTATTATTATTATTATTATTATTATTATTATTATTATTATTATTATTATTATTATTATTATTATTATGATTATTATTATTATTATTATTAACATAAGTATTATTATTAGTATTATTATTATCATTATTAAAATGATTATTATATTTAGTATCATTATTACTATTATTATCACTACTACCATTAGTAATAAAATCATTATAGTTATTATTATTGTCAGTATTGGAGTTATTATTATTACCATTATTACTAAAAGTAATATTATTTTTAAACATGTCATTTTTTATTAAAACTAGTATTATCATTAAAAGTAACATCTTTACTATCATTATTAGTAGTATTATCAATATTATTGTTATTATTAAAATTATTATGATTATGAAAATAAAAGGTTTTAAAGATATTACTAAAGTCAAAAGTATAAAAAATAAAGATTTCGTATACAAAAATATATTCAAATTAAATAACTTAACTATATTAATATTTCTATATATAAAATGAAAAGATATAAATAAACAATGAAACTTAAAAATTATTAAATATAAAAAATACATCATTAATAATAATATATAAATTTATTCAATTACGAGTAAATGTTTTAATATTTATATGAATGATTTAGGTTCGTGAATCCGAGGCCAACCCTGCATTGTTCAGATCCGTCGTAGGTATATTTTTACTACAAAATATCGTACTGTGAGTTTTATTTGCTCCCTTTTTAAATGCTTTTGCAATATATATTTTTGGGACTGAGAATACATGCGCTTTTATAAATGTTTGACGAAATAGACACAAGTAATCGAAACTACATTCTATGGTTGGGTTATCGAAATCGAATATTCCCCTTTTTAGCTTGGTAGCCTAAGAATTAGGAAAATGACCCCTAATTGACGTCAATCCTAAAGATAGATCTACGGACCTTGACATATCCCATTCGGGTTACGAATGCTTTAGTACTTCGATTATCATGTCCGATGAGAGTCCCAGAATGATGGGGATATTCTATATGCATCCTGTAAGTTCGGTTATCAAGCGTTCACCATATGAATTTTTTTTATCTCTATGCAGTTTGCGAAACGCCTGATATGAGATGATGTTTATGAGGAATGAAATGAAAATCTTGTGGTCTATTAAATTAATGGAAATGATTGTTATGATAAACTAATGAACTCACCAACCTTTTGGTTGACACTTTAAAGCATGTTTATTCTCAGGTATTAAAGAAATCTTCCGCTGTGCATTAGCTCATTTTAAGGATATTACTTGGAGTCATTCATGGCTTTTTTCGAAAGACGTTGCATTCGAGTCGTTGAGTTCATCAAGATTATTGTTAAGACAACTATATTTGGATGTATTATGAAATGGTATGCATACTGTCAACTTTCGATGTAAAGAACGTTTGTCTTTTAAAAACCAATTCAATGTTTGTAAAATGTATCATTTAGAGGTCAAGTACCTCGCGATGAAATCAACTATTGTGAATCTTTTATAATGTATATGAACGGGTCATCTCATGTGGTATCAGAGCAGTGGTCTTAGCGAACCAGGTCTTGCATTAGTGTGTCTAACTGATAGTTGTTTAGATGCATTAGTGAGTCTGGACTTCGACCGTGTCTGCATGTCAAAAGTTTTGCTTATCATTTCGTGTCAAAAATTTCCTGCTTATCCTCCTTAGGAAATTACCTGTGTACTATTCTTAGTCTAGACACATCTTACTACATTGATTGCATGAATAGTGTATAGACAAAATTCATATCTTAGCGTATCTTTTACTGTAGACCTGCCTGGCATATTCCGTGAATTCCTCCGTAATCTACGAAATCTTTTGTTCTATATATATAGATATTCTATGTAATTAGAATACCATTCGATGGCCGAAAAATCATTTCATATCGAAAAATCCTTTACTCAATCGTACGAAATGGAACTCGCCACCAGTTCAAGTCCCTCAGATTCCGACATGGATGTTCACCTAAGCTCCAAAAGCAGCGTTACTAGAATGAATTAACTAATCAGCCATCCCCAATTCATCTGATAGGTTTGTAGCTAACTTAATCAATGGAGATGCGAAGAAGGCGATCCCTTCCACCAACCGAATTCACCTCTTGGTGAAAAACCTGAAGCATTTACCGGCGAACCTATTCGAAACACCATTTTCAGCCTCATTTCTAGAGTAGCTCGACACGATTATATTCTATCCACTATTCTAAACCTTATTCATCTGCTTGTTCTGACCGACAATCATCCCGGAATAATGGAAGAAGTCAATGAGCTTCGCGCTCGAGTAATCAATTTGGAAAACGTGGTGCAAAACCTATCAACTTCAGCAACAGCACCGGCAACACCAGTACCACCAACAACAACATCCGCAGCACAAGCCTCAACACTACATGCCTCAAACTCACAGTCTGTACCTCCAGGATAATCATCATACTACATGATGTCCTACATCGATTATCTTCGTTCTACATGACGTCCTACATGACGTTCTACATCATATATCTTCGTTCGACATGGCGATTATGTAATCTCTAATGTTTTAGAGATTATGTATTCTAGTTCTAACGGTAAATCAAATGAGATTAATATCATATTAACTCATTAAATCCATGATTACATTTGAATAAAATATATATGTAAGTATATTTTCATAAAGATTTTAATTAAAAATTCTTTTGTACAAAGTGTTAATGGTGAAAATATTTTAACGGGTAGGTAATACCCGAGGAATATTTAGATTTCACATTAATAAGTTACACTGTACATTCTTCGAAGCTGATTCAACAGTCATTTAGTATCCTACTTACATCCACCGATATAGGAATCCATTCACCACAGAATAACCATTTTCATCAAATTTCATATTTGAATTTTAATTTATCAGAATCCAACAAGTGGTATAATAAAGAAAAACATTGGACAAAATAAAATTTGTTAGAAACAAACGAATTAACTATGAAAAAAAAGAAAAAAAAAATTGTTAAGAATCCACGCTAACTGTTTCCAGCTAACTGTTCCTAGCTAACTTATTACATTTTATTTATCGCAATTTAATTATCGCAATTTTATTTATTGTCATTTAATTTATGTTATTTACTTTACGCACTTTATTTATCGTCATTTAATTTCTGTTATTTATTTTACGCACTTTAAATATCGGGACACGTATACAAGGTTTTGACATATCATATCGACGCATCTATATATATTATTTGGAATCACCATAGACACTCTATATGCAGTAATGATTGAGTTAGCTATACAGGGTTGAGGTTGATTCCACAATAATATATATACTTTGAGTTGTGATCGAGTCTGAGACATGTATATAATGGGTCACCACACATATTAATTAATTCGAATATTATATGTCAACCTATACATGAATTGTTGAACTACTAATTGTGGACTGCGAACTGTGGACTAATGACATTGGACAATTTAAATGAATTAAAATATTAATTATAATATATGAAACTAAACATCTCTTCAAGTTTGCCACTTGATTTCAACTTAAACCTCATTTGTATCTTGACGATTCCAATCTAAGTTCAAACCTTTCATGATTCTTGAAAACACCTCAATCGAGAGGATGAACCAACCGCACTTCATCTACGGAAGAAAGATTGATGCATATAGTATTGCACCTGAAAACACTCGAAACCTGAGAAAACGTTTAACACGTATCTGTGCTAGCTCCTTTGGCGTTGTTATTACCAGAAATAACTTTGCAATTCCTTTTCAAATTAGCCAATTTTGTCACAGCTCCAGCAAATCAACTTCGACTATCATTCGGATTAGCCTTATTATGACCTTGATATATAAGTTTTCCTTTCATCATCGTTACTAGAAGAACCGTTTATATTCCACCACATTAGCATTAAACTTACCAGCAAATTTATTACTCATTGACTTAAATCTCTCCGATAAATCACTATATTTATCTATGGAAGTCTTATCATGAACTCATCCACACCTTGTAACGGGAATTGCCATACCAATTACTAGAAATAAGCAATCAGTGTTTTTGAAACTCGCAACGCTTCTACATTAATAGTTATATGTATACATATAACATTTATCTCTTAGAATTATGATCTTCCATTATGAAATTCGGAAAAGCACCCAGTCTGTGAATCAATACTCGGAATATTGAAAAAGCTCAAAGATTTTGATACTGAAAAACGAATTAAGCAAACCTTGAAGGAGACCAAGGACAAATACAAGGACCAAACCATGTAATTAATGAATCCCGATGATTCTGTTTCTGATAAAATCTTTAGTAAATACCTCACTCTTTAATCGCTTTAAATCATTGTGAATGAATTTCTTCATCACACTGTGAATCTAAAATTCTAAGATATTATCGTATCTTTCATTGTAAATATCCTCAATATTTCTGAAGATATCTTCATAAATATTCTTGTCTGATATTAATTATCTCTCCGCGCTATCTGTGTTACATCAAAAAGGAAACCGTTTTAGTTTCTAAATTCTGAGAAATTCAAACTTAAAATAGGAATGATATTGAAGTAGTGTTAGGAACTGAAGCATAAGTTAGTATAATATAATGACACTTGATCAATGTGATTATATTACAGTAAGTCATACTGAGTTTCTAATGAAACATGATGATTCACAGACCATAACGTCATCAGGTGACATGTACACGACTCTTAAATTTTAACTAATCTCTAAATAAATCAAGAACATATTTTCTTGATAGTTCTATTTTTCCCGTAACTTTTGGTAATTTAACCAATCAAGATCGTGCTCTTGTAAAAAACTCTCTTAGAACCTTAGCCATGTTCATTCGAAACACCATATCTACGAATTCTGGACCATTACTTGTTGTAATTAGAGTCAAGAAGAGAATAAAAAGGCAAAGAGCTCTGAAATATAAGGGAGAATACAAAGTCCAACAATAACACTGAAACTACAAACCGTGTATATCAATGTTTATCGCAACATAAAGACACGGAAGAAGTAAAAACACTATAATCACAAGGGTGAAGTAGAAGTAAACAGATTCCTTTGGTGGAAGTTGGAAAAGGAGAATGGTTATTGCGATAATTATTATAAGGACAAGGATCAGAATTGGATTAAGCATTTTCATAATTTTTGAATTTGAGAATTGAGTATAGGGGTGATACAAGTAATGGAACGGAAGAAGTTAATTTATAGTGAAATATCTGATAAAGAAATCAAGGCAGATTTCTGCATTTAATTAAAGAGATCCTAATTTCCTTAAATCTCGAAGAATCAGATCTTATAAATTTCCAGGATTTTCTTTTGAATCCCTTGAATTTCGGAATTCAACTCTAACTACGTTAAACGTTAAGATAAATGTTTAATTTCTTCATTTCACTCTTTTATGACAGCTTCACTCATACGCTTCGAATAATTGAATCATTTTATCCATATTACAATATGGTAATAAGATTCTATTTTATCAAATCATATTCGTCATGAAGACATCCTTATTGTTAACCATGACAACCATACTCAAATTTCGGGACGAAATTTCTTTAACGGGTAGGTACTGTGACGACCCGGAAATTTCTGAACAAAATTAAACTTAAATATTTAAATGTTTACGACACAATAAGCAAAGTCTGTTAAATTGAGTCTCGAAGTTTTTGAACTATGTTAATAAAATCATTTGACCATCAACTATTTTCGACGATTCACGAACAATTGTTTGTATATATATATTGTAAAAATAAATATAAAGCTTACCTAAAAATTAGAAATAATAAAATACAATATAATTATTTGAACTAAAAATGTAAAAGTAATATATAGAATAATTAAATTGCTATTAAAATGAATATATATATATATATATATATATATATATATATATATATATATATATATATATATATATATATATATATATATATTGTGTAAATATGATGTTTATGAATAATTAATGATTTTATATATATATATATATATATATATATATATATATATATATATATATATATTGTAATAAATATAAAAAGCATAAATATTAAACATTCAATAAAGGATATATATTATATGATTAATAAATATTACATAGTTAATAATAAATAATAAAATTAAAACATAATTGTTATAGTAATATTATTATGATTACTTTCATTGTTATTATCAATACTGATATTAATATCAATAGTATTAATATTATTATTTTCAATATAAAATATATAGATGGGAATTTTAATATATGTGTATTATTATTATTATTATTATTATTATTATTATTATTATTATTATTATTATTATTATTATTATTATTATTATTATATATAATACATAAATATGAAATTTTATAGAATTGATTGTTATAAAATTACTATTATTATTAGTATTATTAGTATTATTTTGATATTATTATTACTAAAATTATTGTTATTATTAATTAGTATTATTACTATAATTAGTATTATATTATGATAAATAATATTATTATTATTAATTTTATAGATATTATATTCATTATCATTAATAATAATTATTAATTATAAATTTTTATTATTATTTATAATATTAAGTGTAATAATATTATAATTACTAATTAATAAGAGTAATTATTTAATGTAAATATAGATATATTAATACAGATGTATGAACAAATAAATGGATATAAAATACGAAATATATAGATTATATATATATAAATACTGTGATAAACATATATAAATACAGAGAATGTACTTAAAGCTGTTTTTAATCCCTTTCTAGGCTGTAGAAGATTGATACAATCTGTCTCCAAGCCATTTCATATCGTTATCCATAAAATAAATCAGATAAATATTTGATTCAATTTTATTTTTTATTTTTTTTGTTAATCATCTGTTCCCTTTTGTCTGTTTGAGAAAATAAGAATCACATTCTATATTTAATTGATCAATTCAGTCGATTGGTACATCATTCAACCTGCTCCCATTTATAGTAATCACAAACACCCTTTACAGCTTTCCATTCAATCGAATTTAATTCAGAAAAATCGAAGAACACTGTTAGTCCCCTTTTCGTGTACATTTTATTAAATCCTTCGAATTCTTAACAAATTTTAAAATCTATTAAAACGGTGTTGTTAGAATGTTTTCATTTAATCTAACTGCAAAGTTTCAATGTCCAATTTCATCTAACAACTTCAAATTATCGAGTCAAAGTTTTGGATTTTAAAAGTCAACATTTGTTCTTCCATCGAATTCGAGTTAATTGTTATATTTCAAATTCAATTGAGTATACCAAAATTTTATAGGATTGAATTGCATCCATTTTCATGTTGAAAGTATAGTCTGAAACGTCCTAAATTTTCGAATTTGATTTTAAGTTGTATATCGTGTTATTCAAACTACAGCTATTTTTCTTTTTTATTTATTTCCATCTTAGCTAAATTAATCATCTACTTTAAGTCATTTCTGTTATTCTTAATGGTCCTAGATTAATTGATAACTCAATATGAGAGTGCGTGATGATTTCTGATCGAGGTGATTTCAAGAAGAACAGGAAATTAGAAACAGAAATAAGACAGAATAAGTAAAATTAAGTTGTGTTATAAAACAAAAATGAGGGAAACAGATGGACAGTTAAGGGGTTGTTTGGGTGTTCAAGAGGTCACGGGTTCGAGCCTGTATTGTGGCATTTAAAAAAAAACAGATTATATGAGGTAGTCTTCATTTTTGTTTAAATTCTTATTATTGTTATTATTATTATTATTATTATTATTATTATTATTATTATTATTATTATTATTATTATTATTATTATTATTATTATTATTATTGTTTTTGTTTTTGTTATTATAATTTTAGTTACCATTATTATTATTATTATTATTATTATTATTATTATTAATATAATTAAGTATTAGTAAGTATTATCATTATTGTTACTATTATTATTATTAAAGTATTATAGATATTAGGGTTGTTACTATGATTAATAT
This sequence comes from Rutidosis leptorrhynchoides, assembly GCF_046630445.1. Taxonomy (NCBI): domain Eukaryota; kingdom Viridiplantae; phylum Streptophyta; class Magnoliopsida; order Asterales; family Asteraceae; genus Rutidosis; species Rutidosis leptorrhynchoides. The sequence continues at coordinate 193,250,235 of NC_092339.1, forward strand.
TATTATTATTAATTATTGTTATTATTACAAGTATTACAAATATTATTATTATTTTTGTTATTAAGTATGAGTGTTATAAATTATTATTAGTATTATAACTATTAACAACCTTATTATTATCAAAATCATAATATTAAGTATTATAACCAGTATTATTATTATTATTATTATTATTATTATTATTATTATTATTAACATAAGTATTATTATTAATATTATATTATTATTATCATTATTAAAATGATTATTATATTTAGTGTCATTATTACTATTATTATCACTACTACCATTAGTAATAAAATCATTATAGTTATTATTATTGTTAGTATTGGAGTTATTATTATTACCATTATTACTAAAAGTAACATTATTTTTAAACATGTCATTTTTTTTATTAAAACTAGTATTATCATTAAAAGTAACATCTTTATTATCATTATTATTATTATTATTATTATTATTATTATTATTATTATTATTATTATTATTATTATTATTATTATTATTATTATTATTATTATTATTATTATTATTATTATTATTAGTATTATCAATATTATTGTTATTATTAAAATTATTATGATTATGAAAATAAAAGGTTTTAAAGATATTACTAAAGTCAAAAGTATAAAAAATAAAGATTCTGTATACAAAAATATATTCAAATTACATAACTTAACTATATTAATATTTCTATATATAAAATGAAAATATATAAATAAACAATGAAACTTAAAAATTATTAAATATAACAAATACATCATTAATAATAATATATAAATTTATTCGATTACGAGTAAATGTTTTAATATTTATACGAATGATTTAGGTTCGTGAATCCGAGGACAACCCTGCATTGTTCAGATTCGTCGTATGTATTTTTTTACTATAAAATATCGTAATGTGAGTTTCATTTGCTCCCTTTTTAAATGCTTTTGCAATATATATTTTTGGGACTGAGAATACATGCGCTTTTATAAATGTTTGACGAAATAAACACAAGTAATCGAAACTACATTCTATGGTTGGATTATCGAAATCGAATATGCCCCTTTTTAGCTTGGTAGCCTAAGAATTAGAGAAATGGCCCCTAATTGACGCGAATCCTAAAGATAGATCTATGGACCTTGACATGTCCCATTCGGGTTACGAATGCTTTAGTACTTTGATTATCATGTCCGATGAGAGTCTCGAAATGATGGGGATATTCTATATGCATCCTGTTAGTTCGGTTATCAAACGTTCACCATATGAATGATTTTTTTTATCTCTATGCAGTTTGCGAAATGCCTGATATGAGATGATGTTTATGAGGAATGAAATGAAAATCTTGTGGTCTATTAAATTAATGGAAATGATTGTTATGATAAACTAATGAACTCATCAACTGTGACGACCCGAAAATTTCCGATCAAATTTAAACTTAATCTTTATATGATTTCGACACGATAAGCAAAGTCTGTAATGTTGAGTCACAAAAATTTTGAACTGTTTCATATATTCAATTGACCTTCGATAATTCCCGACAATTCACGAACAACTATTTGTAATAATAGATACATGTAAATTGTTATATTATTATTAGATATTATTACTACTATCATTTCTAACATTATTATTCTATTACCGTTATCATTAAAAATCATTATTATTATTATAGTTATTATTATTGTTATTATTAGAAAATAATACAATTTATTATTGTTATCATTAATAATATTATTATTTTCATTTTTAATTACTATTATCATTTTTTTTTCATTATTATTATCATTTATTATTATTATTAATATAATTATTATTTTTAGCAGTATTATTATTAATGAATAATATTAATATTAATTAAATATAAAATAAAAAGATAGATAATTACGAAATTTGGTTTCATATCACTCTCAGCTTTATTATTTTATGTCCCTATTCTATGTTCCTATTCAGCTTGAGTGAAATGGTCGACATACATACAAAACGATCACATCCCTATTATTTACAAACCCCACCATCTCCTACGTTCTGTTAATTATTTCTAACTTTGCATTTACTATCCGTGAGTATGACTTTATCATATTCCTATATTAATATTGTGTTACATATTTATATTTATAGGTAGATGGATAGTTATAACCATACACACATAAAAATCATCTATCACTCTTCTTTGCCATATGATTTGCCACCTTAACTACCTTCCACCAATATCATCGCTACTCACTGTATCTGTTTTCCTGCCATTAACAACCGTAAACCCCATCACTACATTTGCTCTCTGTCTCAGTTCTATTCTCCATTCGAATAATCACGAAACCGGACACTCACTACTAATAAGGTTCAATTCTGTTTCTATTCCTTTACTCATTATTTAACTTGTATAAATATACATATAGAGTATATACTTATAGATATGGAATCAAACACTCTTATTACTTTCATTCACCATACACCATCGCCACCCTATACCACCATACTCCCCATTGGTTATAACTACTTTCCACCAACCTCTTCACTAGACCAACATTAAACTCACCATCCACAATCACTATAACACCTTCACCATCCTCTTTATGGTTCACCACCAAGATTATCACTAAATGCCACCCTAACTTCACCATAACAAAACCATCGCCATCATTGTTACTGCAGATGTTTTTGTTTGAAACTCGCTCAAGAATCACCATAACCACCATCGAATAACACATGTGTGCTACTGCTCCCTTCTGTGATCGTTCTCAAAACAGTAACAATAATATTACGTGAGTGTTAATGAAACCATCATCTTGAAAACCACCATCCAAACACCCTTCAAATATTCCTGCCTACTGCTGCAACCTTTGTTGCTCTTCCATTCATATTACTGTCACTGCTATTGGTTTCTGTTTCGAAATTAATCATCACGAGCCACCATGAAAGACTTCTACTGTACCTGCAACGAAATCAACCCACAACAACTCGCAAAACATCACCTACTGTCCATCTGTTTTTGTAGCTACTGCTACAGCTGCTATGTATGTTTCTATTTCAAATCGAATCCCCTCTGTCTCATGTTGCTGCACCTGCTTGTTTTGGTTTACCATAGGATCACCACCACAAATCACTCACGACCACTTTCACCCTCTTCCATGAGAACCGCCACCATCACCATTATGTTGCAATTCACTACAGCCATATATATATATCTTTCTGTTACTTCACGAGTAATGATGAAAAGTGATTGAAGATTTAAAACCGTTCACATCTAAATCATTATCATTAGTTGAATACAAGTAGAACTAGCTAGATACCAAATATTGGCCAACATATATAAAGTAATTACCCCACCTCACCTCCACTTGATAGAATAACAATAATTAGCATTGTTGTTTCCGTTCGGGTTTGACAAAATAGAACAGGACATTCGAGATTTTATTTGGACTTTTATAAATGGAATTGCAATTTGGGCCATGATTTATTGTTGGACCATTTAGTTTTTAGGACTACTTGAAATTTTGGGCCAGGTTTGTTTATGATTTTAGGCTGAATTAAATGCATATGGATGACGGGTTATGGAGTGAAAATGATAAAGGTATATGTTATGACGATATGATTATAATTATGATCATGGATTATGATAATCATGATGGTGATGTTAATGACCGAATGATGATAAATTTATGATGATGTTGAAGTTGAGTAAAGACGATGATAACGAATAACGAATTAACTATAATGATACATAAAATAATAAAACGATATAGCTTGATGATGATAATAGGATATCGATAAGAGAAGGATGATGTAAGAACGATGATGATGTTAAGAAGAAAAGTGACGAAAGATTAGGATTTAAGAAATGATATTGGTGATGATAATGATGATGTTATCGGGTTAGCGGGACGTCGCGGGTTCAAACCCGAACTTGGGAAATTTTTGATAAGCTACTTCTTTGAGGTAGTAGTATTATTATTATTATTATTATTATTATTATTATTATTATTATTATTATTATTATTATTATTATTATTATTATTATTATTATTATTATTATCGTTATTATTATTAGTATCAATATTATCATTAATAGGAATATAAATATTAGCATGATTGTTAAAATTATCATTTTTAGTAAAATTATTATTTACATTATTATTATTATTATTAATTTTTATCATTATTATTATTATCATTATTTTCATTTTTAATATTAGTAACATTCTTATTATTATTATTATGATTATAGATACATATATTATTAAAGAAATAATTAAGTTAAAAATTTAATAAAATTATTAATTTTATTATTATTATCATTACTATATTATTATTATAACAAACAAATATTTTTATCTATAAATAACTATATTTAATACATGTAACATAACTATATTAATATTTTTACTAATTATTTGTCTAAAGTATATAAAATAGATATATTATTTATGACACCTATAAAATATTAAATATAACAAATAATTTCTAATAATAATATATAAATCTGTTCGATTACAATTATATGTGTTAATATATATAGTATTGATATAGGTTCGTGAATCCGAGGCCAACCTTGCACTTGTTCAATGATGTTATATGTATTTTTACTACGAAATACAGTATGGTGAGTTTCATTTGTCTTTTTACCCTTTATATTTTTGAGCTGAGAATACATGCGCAAATTTTATAAATATTTTACGAAATAGACACAAGTAATTGAAACTACATTATATGGGTGAATGATCGAAGCCGAATATTCCCCTTTTTGCTTGGTAGCCTAAGAATTAGTAAACCGATCTACTAATTGATGCGAATCCTAAAGATTGATCTATTGGGCCTAACGAACCCCATCCAAAGTACCGGATGCTTTAGTACTTTGAATTCGATTTTATCATGTCCGAAGAATTTCCCGGAATGATAGGGGATATTCTTATATGCATCTTGTTAATGTCGGTTACCAGGTGTTCACCATATGAATGATTTTTGTCTCTATGCATGGGACGTATATTTATGAAAACTGGAAATGAAATTCTTGTGGTCTATTAAAATGATGAAAATGAATGATATGATAAACTAATAAACTCACCAACCTTTTGGTTGACACTTTAAAGCATGTTTATTCTCAGGTATTTAAAGAAATCTTCCGCTATGCATTTGCTCATTTTAAAGATATTACTTGGGATCATTCATGGAATATTTTAAAAGACGTTGCATTCAAGTCGTTGAGTTCAGTAAAGATTATGATTAAGTAAATGACAGATTAGATCATTTATAGATGGATATTATGAAATGGTATGCATGCCTGTCAACTTTCGATGTAATGAAAGTTTGTCTTTTAAAACGAATGCAATGTTTGTAAAATGTATCATATAGAGGTCAAATACCTCGCGATGTAATCATATGTTATTGTATTCATTCTTATGGATTAGGACGGGTCTTTACATGTGGTATCAGAGTGGTGGTCTTAGCGAACCAGGTCTGCATTAGTGTGTCTAACTGATAAGTCGTTAGGATGCATTAGTGAGTCTGGACTTCGACCGTGTCTGCATGTCAAAAGTTTTGCTTATCATTTCTTGTCGGAAATTACCTGCTTATCATTCTTAGTCTAGACACGTTTTACTGCATTGACTGCATGAATAGTGTATAGATAAAATTTATATCTTAGCGTATCTGTTATTGTTACCTTTGCCTGACAGCATCAGTAGATTACTCCGTAACTTATGGGATTTTAGTATTATATATGCATATGTAAATTATGTATTGCAGAGTACTAATCTACATCTTATAATCTAATTCTTATCGAAAATCCTTCATCTGATCGTATGAGATGAATCCCTCAACCAGTTCAAATTCCTCGGATTCCGACAGCTATTCCGATATGGAGTTTCACCTAAGCTCCGAAAGCAGTGTCACCAGAATGAATTAACCAATCATCCATCCCCAATTCATCTGATGAGTTCGTAGTTGACTTAATCAACGGAAACGAGAAGAAAGCAATTCCTTTCCACCAACCAAATTGCCCACTCGGCGAAGAACCTGAAGCACTTACCGGCGAACCAGTCCGAAACACCATTTTCACCCTCATTACCCGAATATCTCGCTATGATTATATACTATCTCAAATTCTAAACCTTATTCATCCGCTCGTTCCGACCGACAATCATTCCGGAATAATGGAAGAAGTCAACGAGCTTCGCGCTCGAGTAATCAATTTAGAGAATATGGTGCAAAACTTACCAGCTTCAGCAACATCATCGGCACCAACAGTACCATCAGTAACAGCACCAGTACCATCAACAATCCATGCCTCAACATCTCATTCTGTACCTCGAGTATAATCATCATTCTATGTACCGTTCTACATCAATTATCTTAGTTCTCCCTGGCAATTATGTAATCTCTAATGTTTCAGAGATTATATATATTCTAGTTCTAACGAAAAATCAAATAAGGTCAATATCCTATTGACTCATTAAATCCATGATTACATCTGAAGAAAATATATATGCAAATATGTTTTCATAAAGATTGTAATTAAAAATTCTTTTGTATAAACTGTTAATGGTGAAAATATTTTAACGGGTAGGTAATACCCGAGGAATATTTAAATTTCACATTAATAAGTTACACCATACATCCTTCGAATCTGATTCAACAGTCATTTACTATCCTACTTACAACCACCGATATACGTATCTGTTCACCGCAGAATAACCATTTTCATTCAATTTCATATTTGAATTTTGACCTATCAGAATCCAACAAGTGGCATAATGAAGAAAACATTGGACAAAATAAAATTTGTTAGAAACAAACAAATTAATTATAAGAAAATTTTTGTTAAGAATCCATGCTAACTGTTTCCAGCTAACTGTTCCTAGCTAATTGATTACATTTTATTTATCTCAGTTTATTTATCGCAATTTTAATTTTCGAAATTTTATTTATCGTCATTTAATTTCTGTTATTTATTGTACGCACTTTATTTATCGTCATTTAAATACTTTTATTTACGCATTTTAAATATCGGGACACGTATACAATGTTTTGACATATCATATCGACGCATCTATATATATTATTTGGATTAACCATAAACACTCTATATGCAGTAATGATCGAGTTAGCTATACAGGGTTGAGGTTGATTCTACAATAATATATATACTTTGAGTTGTGATCGAGTCTGAGACATGTACACGGGCCACGATACTTATTAATTAATTTGAATATTATATATATGAATTATTGAACTGCTAACTGTGGACTATCAACTGTGGACTGCCAACATTGGACAATTAAAATGAATTAAAATATTGATTATAACATATGCAACTAAACAATTCTTCAAGTTTGCCACTTGATTTCATCTTAAACCTCATTTGTATCTTGATGATTACAATCTGCGTTCAAATCTTTCATGATTCTTGGAAACACCTCAATCGAGAGAATGAACCAACCACACTTCATCTACGGAAGAAAAGATTGATGCATATAGTTATGCACTTGAAAACACTCGGAACCTGAGTAAACGTTTAACAGGTATCTGTGCTAGCTCCTTTGGTGTTGTTATTACCGAAAATCACTTTACAATCCCTCTTCAAAGTAGCCAATTTTGTCACAGCTCCAGCAAGTCAACTTCGACTTTTCGTTCGAAACAACTTTATTATAACTTTGATAAATATGCGTGCTCTTTTATTGTTACCGGGGAATCTTTTATATTCCACTATATTACCAGCAAACGTACCAGCAACCTCGTTGCTCCTTGGCTTAAATCTCTACGACAAATCAATATATTTACCTATTGAAGTCTTATCATGAACTCAATATATTTATCTATTGAAGTCTTATCATGAACTCATCGGTATCTTGTAACGATAATTACCATACCAAGTACCGGAAGGCATCAATCGATAATCTCGAAATTCTCAGCGATTCTACGACAACAATTTTTATTTATATATATATATATATATATATATATATATATATATATATATATATATATATATATATATATATATATATATATATATATATATATAACTTCTATCTCCTGGATTTACGAATTTCAATTCTGAATTTCTGAAAAGCGCTTTAGCTTATGAATCAATTTCCTGAGTTTTGAAAAAGCTGATGAAGCAGTGAAAACTGAGGACTGCCTTAACAGTCAAAATTTTGATAATAAAGAATGGAGTGTTGGAAAAGCTTAAAGATTTTGATACTGAAAAATGAATTGAGCAAATCATGAAAGAGACTCTGAACAAGGACTAAACTTATACATAAAAGAATCCTGACGATTCTGTTTCTGATGAAATCTTTAACGAATACCTTGCTCCTTAATCGCTCTAAATCATCGTGAATGAATTTCTTCATCACAATTTGATTCAGAAATTCTAAGATATTATCATATCATTCATTATTAATATCCTCAATATTTTTGAAGATATCTTCATAAATATTCTCGTCCGATATTAATTATCTCTCTGCTCTATATGTGTTATATCTTAAAAGAAACTGTTTTAGTTTCTAAAATTCTGAAAAATTAGAATTTGAATCATGAATGATTTTGAAGTAGTGTTGGAAATTGATGCATGAGTTAGTATAATATAATGACACTTGATCAACGTGATTATATTACAGTAGGTCATGATGAGTTTCTAATGAAACATGATGATTCACAGATCATAACGTCATCATGTGCCATGCTACATAACTCTTTCATTCTGCTTAACTTCTGAACATATCAAGAAAGTATATTCTTGATAGTTCTATTCGCAGTGATTCTGGTAATTTGACAAATCAAATCGTGCTAATACATTCTTTCTTATTTAGAACATGTTGTTTATCCGACATTCCATACTTACGAATTCTGGACCATTACTCGCTTTACTAGAGGTCGGGAGGATAATAAAAAGGCAAAGAGCTCCAAAATATAAGAGAAAATATGAAGTCCAATAACAACACGGAAGTTACAAACCGTGGATATTAATACGAATAACAATATAAAGACACGGTATAATTAAGAATAGTATCACCCCAAGGTAATAGTAGAAGTAAACAGATCTTTCTGGTGAAAGATTGAAAAGAAGGATGACAGAAATGATAATTAGGAAAATATCAAGCACTAGAACTGAATTAAGCATTTTTGCAATCTTTTAGATGTATGAACTAAGAAAGAAAGTATAGGAATGATGAGAATAATGGAACGGAAGAATTTAATTTATAATGGAAATATCAGACAGAGTAAATCGAGGTAGATCACTGTATTTAATTATAGAGATATTAATTTCCTTACTCGCCGAAGAATCAAATCTTTTAGATTTTGAGGATTTTCTTTAATCCCTTGAATTTCGGAATTCAACCATGACTAGTCAAAAGTTATGATGAAACATGTCTTTCTCATTTCACTATTTAGTGATAGCTTCACTCGTACTCTTCGAGTAATCGAATTATCTTATCCATATTACTCAACAGTAATAAAACTCTATTTATCAACTCATATTGTCATGAAAACATACTTATTGTTAGCCATGACGACCTCACTCAAATTTCGTGACGAAATTCCTTTAACGGGTAGGTACTGTGACGACCCGAAAATTTCCGATCAAATTTAAATTTAATCTTTATATGATTTCGACACGATAAGCAAAGTCTGTAATGTTGAGTCACAAAAATTTTGAACTGTTTCATATATTCAATTGACCTTCGATAATTCCCGACAATTCATGAACAACTATTTATAAATAGATACATGTAAATTGTTATATTATTATTAGATATTATTACTACTATCATTTCTAACATTATTATTCTATTACCGTTATCATTAAAAATCATTATTATTATTATAGTTATTATTATTGTTATTATTAGAAAATAATACAATTTATTATTGTTATCATTAATAATATTATTATTTTCTTTTTTAATTACTATTATCATTTTTTTCATTATTATTATCATTTATTATTATTATTATTATTATTATTAATATAATTATTATTTTTAGCAGTATTATTATTAATGAATAATATTAATATTAATTAAATATAAAATAAAAAGATAGATAATTACGAAATTTGGTTTCATATCACTCTCAGCTTTATTATTTTATGTCCCTATTCTATGTTCCTATTCTGCTTGAGTGAAATGGTCGACATACATACAAAACGATCACCTCCCTATTATTTACAAACCCCACCATCTCCTACTTTCTGTTAATTATTTCTAACTTTGCATTTACTATCCGTGAGTATGACTTTATCATATTCCTATATTAATATTGTGTTACATATTTATATTTATAGGTAGATGGATAGTTATAACCATACACACATAAAAATCATCTATCACTCTTCTTTGCCATATGATTTGCCACCTTAACTACCTTCCACCAATATCATCGCTACTCACTGTATCTGTTTTCCTGCCATTAACAACCGTAAACCCCATCACTACATTTGCTCTCTGTCTCAGTTCTATTCTCCATTCGAATAATCACGAAACCGGACACTCACTACTAATAAGGTTCAATTCTGTTTCTATTCCTTTACTCATTATTTAACTTGTATAAATATACATATAGAGTATATACTTATAGATATGGAATCAAACTTTTATTTTATTGGGTTTTCTACAAAATGAGATGGGGTCAAGTTTAAAATAAGTCAAAACTTTGACTGTATCAACTATAAAACTACACGTTTGAAAATAAATCATTGGTGTCAATTGACACCACAAAGCTATACGTGGCTCCGATACTGTGATCGGTATATATAATACTTTTGATCCCATATAAGTAGTGCCTCCAAGTCTTTAATGCAAAAACAACCGCGCCTAATTCCAAATCATGCGTCGTATAATTCTGCTCGTGAATCTTCAAATGTCTAGACGCATAAGCAATTACCTTCGTTCGTTGCATTAATACACAACCGAGACCTTACTTTGAGGCGTCACAATATATCACAAAATCATCATTCCCTTCAGGTAATGACAATATAGATGCCGTAGTTAACTTTTTCTTCAACAATTGAAATGCTTTATCTTGCTCATACTTCCATTCAAATTTCTTCCCTTTATGCGTTAATGCAGTCAAGGGTTTTGCTATTTTGGAAAAATCTTGGATGAACCTTCTGTAGTAACAAGCCAGTCCTAAAAATTGACATATATGCTTCGGAGTTTTTGGGGTTTCCCACTTTTCAATGATTTCAATCTTTGCCGAATCCACCTGAATACCTTCTTTGTTCACTATGTGACCGAGGAATTGAACTTCTTCCAACCAAAATGCACACTTTGAAAATTTAGCGTACAGTTTTTCTTTCCTCAACAACTCTACCACTTTTCTCAAATGTTCTTCGTGCTCTTGATCATTCTTTGAGTAAATAAGTATGTCATCAATGAAACCAATGACAAACTTGTCAAGGTATGGTCCACACACTCGGTTCATGAGGTCCATGAACACAGCTGGTGTGTTAGTCAACCCAAACGGCATAACCATAAACTCGTAATGACCGTAACACGTTCTGAAAGCAGTCTTCGGAATATCATCCTCCTTCACCCGCATTTGATGATACCCAGAACATAAATCAATCTTCGAATAAACTGACGAGCCTTGTAGTTGATCAAATGAGTCGTCAATTCTCGGTAGTGGATAGCGGTTCTTGATGCTAAGTTTGTTCAACTCTCGGTAGTTGATACACAACCTGAGTGTACCATCCTTCTTTTTGACAAACAAAACAGGAGCTCCCCATGGTGACGTACTTGGTCATATGAAACCACGTTCTAAAAGTTCTTGTAGTTGGCTTTGGAGTTCCTTCATTTCGCTGGGTGCGAGTTTGTATGGAGCACGAGCTATTGGTTCAGCTTCTTGTACAAGATCTATTTGAAATTCAACGGATCGGTGTGGAGGTAGTCCCAGTAATTCTTTCGGAAATACATCGGGAAATTCTTTTGCGACGGGAACATCATTGATGTTCTTTTCTTCGGTTTGTACTTTCTCGACATGTGCTAAAACAGCATAGCAACCTTTTCTTATTAGCTTTTGCGCCTTCAAATTACTAATAAGATTTAGCTTTGCGTTGCTCTTTTCTCCGTACACCATTAAGGGTTTTCCTTCTTCTCGTACAATGCGAATTGCATTTTTGTAACATACGATCTCTGCTCTCTCCTTTTTCAACCAGTCCATGCCAATTATCACATCAAAACTCCCTAACTCTACTGGTATCAAATCAATCTTAAACGTTTCACTAACCAGTTTAATTTCTTGATTCCGACATATTTTATCTGCCGAAATTAATTTACCGTTTGCTAATTCGAGTAAAAATTTATTATTCATAGACGTCAATGGACCACTTAATTTAGCACAAAAATCTCAACTCATATAGCTTCTATCCGCACCAGAATCAAATAAAACATAAGCAGGTTTTTCATCAATAAGAAACGTACCCGTAACAAGCTCCGGGTCTTCCTGCGCTTCTTCCGCATTAATGTTAAAAACTCTCCCACGACTTTGCCCATTATTATTTCCCTGGTTTGGGCACGTTGTTTTGTAGTGGCCCTTCTTTTGGCATCCGAAACAAATAATGTGGGCAGTATTTGTTCTTTTAGTCACTGGTCCGAATGCTTCACACTTCGTTGCAGCATGACCCTTCCTATTACATTTGGTACATACTACTTCACAAAATTTACCCGGATGATATCCTTCACACCTATAGCATGGAATTTTCTGATTGTTGTTGTCATTGTTGTTATTGAGATTGCTATTGGGATTGATGTGGTTGTTATTGTTGTTGGGAAATTTGGTGAAGTTATTGTTGTTGGGACGCTTGTTGTAGTTATTGTTGGGATTGCGATTGTTGTTGTTGCGATTGATGTTGCGGTTGTTGGGATAGTTGTTGCGATTGTGGTTGTGATTGTTGTTGTTGTTTTATGGGTAACTCTTGTCACTGTTTTCCTCCCACTTTCTCTTGACTTGTTTCGTGTTGGCCTCTTCGGCCGCCTGTTCTTTAATCCTTCCCTCAATCTGATTTATGAGTTTGTGAGCCATTCGACTTGCCTTTTGTATGGAGGCGGGCTCGTGTGAACTCACATCTTCTTGAATCCTTTCTGGTAACCCTTTTACAAATGCGTCAATCTTCTCCTCTTCATCTTCGAACGCTCTTGGACACAATAGGCTCAACTCTGTGAATCGTAGTTCGTACGTGGTGATGTCGAAATCTTGCGTTCGTAATCCTCTAAGCTCTACCTTAAGCTTATTGACCTCATTTCTGGGACGATACTGCTCGTTCATCAAGTGCTTGAATGCTGACCACGGTAGTGCGTAAGCAGCATCTTGTCCCACCTGCTCGAGATAGGTGTTCCACCATGTTAACGCAGTACCTGTGAAGGTATGCGTAGCGTACTTTACTTTGTCTTCTTCACTACATTTACTTATGGCAAACACCGATTCAACCTTTTCGGTCCACCGTTTCAATCCGATTGGACCCTCGGTTCTATCGAATTCCAAAGGTTTGCATGCAGTGAATTCTTTGTAGGAGCATCCTACACGAGTTCTTGTGGAATTTGTTCCACTGCTAGAACCAGAGCTATTGTTGTTATTTTGCATTGCGGCTTACACCGCAGCTATGTTCGCAGCAAGGAAAACACGGAAGTCTTCCTCGCTCATGTTCAAGTTCTGACGAGTAGTCGGTGCCATTTCCTTCAAAAATAGCCAAAAGAATTAAGTTAATCATATAGAATATTAAGAGTAGTCAATAGTATTTCGTAGCATAATATGAACTTATTTATAAAAGTTTTTTCTTCATATTAGCATTTTATAGTTTTAATTCGGGTAGTACCTACCCGTTAAGTTCATACTTAGTAGCTAATATACAATTCAACTACTACAATTCTATATGAAAAACTGATTACAATAATATTTCACATTCAAACTTATATACAATATTTTACAAACTTAAAATACCGCTATTTTACATATAGCATGAAATATAGCACATAAAAATTATTTCTACTCGGCAGCTATAAAGGCAATCCTAGTTAATACGCAAGTTGTTCAGCAAAAGAAATAAAGACACGTAATTCATAAGTCCAGAAACAAGTCATGCATTCTGGTTTTACTAAGACGACTTCCCATCCTTGGTCTTGTGGAAAGTAATTGTTATGACCATTGGCTAGGCAGCATGTTGTAATGTCGTCAATAGGACGAGGGTTTCATAATGTCCAACAGCCCCGTAATAATCTAAAAACCTTGTTTCTCACCCCAACTACTGAATCGGTCACCTATGGGAATGTTTCATTTAATAGTTGTAATCCGATGTTCTTTTTTTCACTTTGGTGAGAAGCGAACATCACTAACCCGTAAGTATAACATCTTCTTTATGTTGCATGTTAGAAGCTCTTTCTAACTCATGAAATCCTATGTTAGGATATGTTGAGTCAAAATATGTTCTTAAGCCGTAGCGTAAAATTGCATTTGGGTTCCCCGCATTTAACGCTTCAAAGAAAACACGGCGTAACTTACGGTCTTCCCAATGCGATATACCCCACCTATCAAAGGAAAGCCTTTTATAAACTAAGGCATTTCTGGAAAATCTTTCAAATGTTTGACAAGTTAATTTTGCCATAACTAAATGTGCTGATGAATTCTGACCGACTCTAGACAAGATTTCCTCAATCATATCCTCTGGTAGGTCTTCTAAAATATTCGATTGTCTACCCTTAACGTCCATTTTGTTTTTATACTGTAAAATAGACTAGGATTAGATTCGTAAAAGATAATTAACAAATAATACAAACAATTTTTACATAGAACATAAAAGTACAAGCACACTACAATACATATAATACACAACATAATTACAACCCTCTAATCCGAATCACTGGTTTCTTCTTCTTCTTCGGACTTGATTCGTTTTCCTAATTTTCTAGGGATATATGGTGTTCCTCTAATACGATCAGTTGTTTTCCACAATGGTTTAGAAAAACCTGGTGGTTTAGAGGTTCCCGAGTTATTGTTACATTTTAGGAAATACGGATGTTGCCGATACATATAAAGTTCATCGGAGTTGGAATCAGGTTTCTCTATTTTTATACCTTTTCCCATATTATTTTCTTTTGCTTTATTAAATTGGATCGAGGTAATTTCTATAACATCATCGGAATCCTCATCGGAATCCGATTCATCGGAAAATTGGTATTCTTCCCAATATTTTGCTTCCTTGGCTGAAACACCATTGACAATTATTAACTTTGGTCCATTGGTTGAGGATTTTCTTTTATTTAATAGATTTACTGTAGGTATCAATATTTTTTCCTCTGGAACCTCTTCTTCTTCCGGTTCCTCCTCTTCCGGTTCCTCCTCTTCCGGTTCCTCCTCTTCCGGTTCCTCTTCTTCCGGTTCCTCCTCTTCCGGTTCCTCTTCGGGAATTTGTGAATCTTCCCAAAGTATATTCGACTCTTCATTATTATTATGTGAGTCGATAGGATTTGTAGTAGAGGTAGACATCTATTACACAATATCAAACATGTTAAGAGATTAATATATTTACATGTTAATAATATATAGTTTCCAACAAAAAATGTTAAGCAATCGTTTTTGAAGAAAAATACGGTCGAAGTCCAGACTCACTAATGCATCCTAACAAACTCGGTAAGACACACTAATGTAAAAATTCTGGTTCTCTAAGTCCAACGCTCGGATACCAACTAAATTGTCCCGTTCATATCGATTTATAAACGTTCCATATTAATTGATTTCGTTTCGAGGTTTTAACCTCTATATGAGACGTTTTTCAAAGACTGCATTCGATTTTAAAACAAACTATAACCTTTATTTTATCGATAAAGGTTTAAAAATATTACGACGATTATCAAATAATGATAATCTAAAATATAGCATTTTCACACGATTATTACATAATGGTTTACAATAATATTACACATCAATTTAAGTCTTCGAATGCAGTTTTTAAACAATAGTATACAAGCATGCTGACTCCAACTCTTATCCATAAATTAGCATGCAACATCGGAAGCTCTTAATAGTCACCTGAGAATAAACATGCTTTAAACGTCAACAAAAATATTGGTGAGTTATAGGTTTAACCTACATATTTATCAAATCGTAATAATAGACCACAAGATTTTATAGTTCCATTTCTCATAAACAACATGCAATCTGCATAAAAATCATTCATATGATGAACACCGTAACCGACCTTAACAGGATGGATATAGAATATCCCCATCATTCCGGGACTCTCATCGGACATGATAAATCGAAGTATTAAAGCATCCGTATCTTGGATGAGGCTTGTTGGGCCAAATAGATCTATCTTTAGGATTCGCGTCAATTGGTGGCAATTATAATAAACACCAATTCTTAGGCTACCAAGCTAAAAAGGGGCATATTCAGTTCGATAATTCAACATAGAATGTAATTTTGATCACTTATGTTTATTTTGTAAAACATTTATAAAACTGCATGTATTCTCATCCCAAAAATAATAGATTTGTAAAGTGGGACTCTCACTTTCACAGATTTTTACTTCGTCGGGAAGTAAGACTTGGCCACTGGTCGATTCACGAACCTATAACAAATATGTACATATATATCAAAGTATGTTCAAAATATATTTACAACATTTTTAATACGTTTTACTGTTTTAAGTTTATTAAGTCAGCTGTCCTCGTTAGTAACTTACAAATAGTTGTCCACAGTTAGATGTACAGAAATAAATCGATATATATTATCTTCAATCAATCCACGACCGAGTGTATACACGTCTCAGGCTAGATCACAACTTAAAGTATATATATTTTTGGAATCAACCTCAACCATGTATAGCTAACTCCAACATTACTGCATATAGAGTGTCTATGGTTGTTCCAAATAATATATATACATGGGTCGATATGATATGTCAAAACATTTGCATACGTGTCTATGGTATCCCAATATTACATAATATATTAGAATACATGTATAAAACAATATGAGTTAGCTAGGCTATGATTAATATAGATTTGTTACCAATTTTCACGTAGTTACAACAAGCAAAAATATCCAATCTTATTTTACCCATAACTTCTTCGTTTTAAATCCGTTTTGAGTGATTCAAGTTGCTTTGGTTTTATATTGAACTTAAGTTTATGAATCTAAACAGAAAAGTATAAGTTTATAGTCGAAAATACAGGTTACAAGTCATTTTTGTAAAGGCAGTCATTTCAGTCGAAAGAACGACGTCTAGATGACCATTTTGGAAAACATACTTCCACTTTGAGTGTAACCATGATTTTTGGATATAGTTTCATGTTCATAAGAAAAATCATTTTCCCAGAATAACAACTTTTAAATCAAAGTTTATCATAGTTTTTAATTAACTAACCCAAAACAGCCCGCGGTGTTACTACGACGGCGTATATCCGGTTTTACGATGTTTTTTGTGTTTTTAGGTTTTAAATCATTAAGTTAGCATATAATATGGATATAGAACATGTGTTTTGTTGATTTTAAAAGTCAAGTTAGAAGGATTAACTTTTATTTGCGAACAAGTTTAGAATTAACTAAACTATGTTCTACTGATTACAAGTTTAAACCTTCGAAAAAGGTAGTTTTATATATATGAATCGAATGATGTTATGAACATCATTACTACCTTATGTTTAGTAGGTAAACCTACTAGAAATGATGAAAAAATAACTTGAGCTTCAAAGGATCTTTGATGGCTTGGAAGTTCTTCAAATAGAATCATGACACAAAAACAAGTTCAAGTAAGATTATTACTCGAATTAAGATAGTTATAGTTATAGAAATTGAATCAAAGCTTGAATATGAATATTACCTTGATTTAGAAAGATAACCTACTGTAAATGACAAAGGTTTCTTGATCTTAGATGATTGCTTGGAATGCATTAGGGAACTTGGAAGTAAACTTGTAAACTTGGAAGTGTTCTTGATGTGTTCTTGAGTAATTATTTTTATGATGATTATAGGTAATAACCAAAGCTTGTATTTGATGATTTTTTCTGGAAAAATAGTAACTTAGATGTTCATGGAAGAGTGTGTGTGTTTTGAGAGAGAATTGGGAAGAAAATTGGAAGTGAAATGGAGTAGGTGGTGAGTGGTGAAGGTGAGTGGGGTTAAAAGGAGTTCTTGTTTTTGTTTCCTTGCTCATAAGTCATGCTAGATGTTAAATGATGGTTCCCACATGGTTAGGTGACTCACATGGGTTACTAAGAGCTGATCATTGGAGTGTATATACCAATAGTAAATACATTTACAAGCTGTGTATTGTACAAGTACAAATATGAGTGCATACGAGTAGAATTGTTGATGGAAATGAATGAGGATGTAATGGTAAGCATTTTTGTTAAGTAGAGGTACTTAGATAAGTGTCTTGAAGTCTTTCAAAAGTGTATGAATACATATTAAAACACTACATGTATATACATTTTAACTGAGTCGTTAAGTCATCGTTAGTCGTTACATGTAAATGTTGTTTTGAAACCTTTAAGTTAACGATCTTGTTAAATATTGTTAAGACATTGTTTATTATATCTAATGAGATGTTAAATTATTACATTATCAAGATATAATGATGTATTAATATATCTTAATATGATATATATAAAGTTAAATGTCGTTACAACGATAATCGTTACATATATGTCTCGTTTCGAAATCCTTAAGTTAGTAGTCTTGTTTTTACATATGTAGTTCATTGTTATTATACTTAATGATATGTTTACTTATCATTTAACATGTTTATATATAGTGTATCAATATCTTAAAATGATTCATATGTAATTAGTAAGACGTTGTTATAACGATAATCGTTATATATACCGTTTTCAAGTTTCTTAATTCTATAGTCTCATTTTTATGTATATAACTCATTGTAAAAATACTTAATGAGGTACATACTTATCATAATATCATGATAACTATATATATATCCATATGTATGTCATCATATAGTTTTTACAAGTTTTAACATTCGTGAATCGCCGGTCAACTTGGGTGGTCAATTGTCTATATAAAACCTATTCCAATTAATCAAGTCTTAACAAGGTTGATTGTTTAACATGTTGGAAACACTTAATCATGTAAATATCAATTTCATCTAATATATATAAACATGGAAAAGTTCGGGTCACTACACGAACTAGGGGCGTAAGGTGTCGACTTCGATTGTCTCGTGTAGAGGCAGGTGGGTGTTGAGTGTGTTGAGAATGAGTTCTCTAGAGTATTGAGAACTTATACGTGCATAAGTGTTAAGACTATCCTTTAACGAGCGGTCAAATTAAATGTTCACTTGGAAAAGTTGGACGGGTGGTGAGTTGAGAAAGATTGTGTGTTGGTTGGAGTTACCGGAGAGCGCTTAGGGATTCCATCACCGTGTGCGTTGTGCGGATGGCCCGAGTAGACTGTATGATAGTATAAGGTGTAATTTAGAGTGTGCCAAGTAATTAAGAAGGATTTGTTGTGTGGTTGGAACATTATGTGTCAAAGAAGTGGGACTTATTGGATGCAATGGCGGCAACGAAGGGCCTAGGGTTGTGTGAGAACTCGAAAAGTTAATGAAGGCGTACATTCCTTGCTCGCGATGAGGTTTAGATCATGAGGACGCGATCCAGTTTAAGTGGGGTACAGTTATAACACCTTGAATATTAATACATCATAAAGTGTCACCAGAAAGTGTCCTCAAAAAGTGTCAGTAAAAGTCTACCTGTAATTATGCATTTTCAGATTTTACACCAGAATGAGAATCTGAGAGTTTCAGTCCCTGAACCACAAAAAATGAGAAAGGCTGAAAGACAGCATATTGCGATCGCAATGAAGGTATTTCGTATGCCCGAGAGACATATTAAATTAACGTGGCCACTATGTTATGATTCAAGTCGGGTCATACCCAATAACAAGCTTACCAACACTTTATATGTATTTATTTTAACGGTTGGATTGTTAAATGAATACGCGACACATTGAACTTTAGAAAATCGGTTTTCTAAATTATAATCACTTGAGATAAATTATTTGGATAATTTTCATATGATGTGTATTTAATTATTTATAGGTTTAAATAATTATGTTATGTTATATTTTATAAAATTGGTTTATAAAATAAGTGACTTAACAAATGCATACTTTATATAATAAGTTTTATATAAATTACAAGTATTTTATAACATGTTTTATAAAAATATAAACCTTATTATATATTTAAAAGTGTGTAGAATTTTGGAGTCTCCAAGGAGACACCCATGCCTTGTTTAATCACTTTTAAGGTAGCACAACTACTAATGCACATGCTTAAGTAGTTTACCAATGTCTTGACTCAAATAATACATGCAAACACATCAATACACTTGGAGAAAAAACTGAAAAAACTCTCCTTCCAGCTGCTGTTTGGCCGTGGCTGTTTAGGGACCAAAGGAGGGTTCTAAGTTTGCTTTTGCAAGTTCATTTTAAGTGTCAAACAAATCCTAACTAAAGGCAAAGGTGTTGAGGTTATTGCTTGGGGTATTATTTGCTTGAGGCTTCAAATTAGAGGCTCCATTCATCATCATCTTCATCATCATCCATCAACTAGCTAGGAGAAGGTATATACTCTTTTCTTGCTTCTAGTTTGTAAGTATGTTTCACAACTTGATCCTAATTGGGATTTAACTTCAATTGGTTAAAGTATAACAAGTTCTAAAATGGTATTACTTCATGCTTCCGCTTAATTTGATCTTTAAATGTTTCAAGTATGTTTATGAACTTGTTAAATCCCAACAATGGTATCTAGAGCCGAAGTTGTTAAAATATGCTTCGAGATGATTATTAAACTCACTATATATTTTGCATTTTATGTACATGCATGATTGTAAAATGCAAAAATTTATGGTTTTGGGTGGGTTTATTATATGGCTGAATTTATGGAGTTCAAAAAGTGGGTTTTGGTTCTTCCATTTGGTTCATACTTGGTTGTATGTTAAAGTTCACAATCTAAGCCTTGACCTTGTCTTTGGTTGCTTGCATGGCTGATTGATATTTATTCAATTGGTTTGTAATAATATTTATTCATTTGGCATGTAATAATTCATTTGGTTATGTAATTTATTTTATATTTGGTATGCAAAATAGATTAGGTTGTAATTTCATTTTTTAGACAAAATGTATTAGGATATATTTTGTAAAATGATGAAGAATGATGAAGACTTGAAGAACACATGAAGAAGCATTTGGATGCAAGGTTAAGTAGGAGATTTGAAATCTCCTACTTTGTGTAATTACCCCTTACCCAGTGGCATTTTGTTTTCGGCTAAACAAAATGCTTACCAAAAGGCTTGATTGTGAACATGTTGTTTTGCATGCTTGGTTGTTTATTGTATGATTGTGGATTGTATGTATGCTACAAGTTAATCACAAAAGTTAACAACAAACTAAAATGACAATTTAATTGGTTAAATTTAACATTATTAACACATGCAAAACTACAATTTAATTGGTTAAATTCAAATGGCAAAAGACGTTAATAAATGGTTATTAAGAATTAGAAACGGATTGCACATATAAAATGGTTTATATCAAAGTAATAAAATTGGCATTGTTACATGACATGAAAATGGATTTTCATAAGAACCATACATTAAATGCATGTTGGTGTATGGCATAAAAGTTTTCTCAAACTAGAAATAATGAAAACTTAAAATCCCTTTAACACACTAGGTTAACAAGTTTAAACGCCATCCTATTGTATGACACTTAGACGTATTAAGGAACTTATAATGGGATAAAGGTCACCTAACCGTTATGAGCAAACTAATATGATTAAGGTAAATTTCGCACACTTGTGGGATAAAGGTCACCTAACCACTTGTATGTTAAGTTTACATGTCTAAACAAGTAGGACGACTTGATTTGGAAATCATGAACTTAGGGTCACCGAAGCATGATGAACAAATAGGCGTTGATGGGATAATATGTCATGCAAAAGGATTGCATGATCCCATAACTTAGAAGTTGCAAAAGGATTGCAATTGTCATATAATGACTATCTAGCTAAATCAAATGACGGGATAAAGGTCACCTAACCGAAATCTGGTTTACCGTTGGATTCTAAAATTTAATATATATCAATTGGATTTAAAGGGTATTGATTGTTAAATTTAAAATCGATACTTAAATGAACTTTGTTAAATTTTGTAGATGGCCGCCAATAACAACAACATGCAAAACGCACCTATTAACTTGAACAACCTATCGTTAAGGTCTCTCCTCGAGAAAGAAAAACTCAACCATACGAACTTTATGGATTGGTTCCGCAATCTTTGGATTGTCCTCAAACTTGAGGATAAGGCGTATGTGTTGGAAGACCCCATTCCCGATCAACCCGACGAGGATGATACGGAAGGCATGGCTTATTGGGATAAGTATTGTGCCGATTTGGTGCAAGTCGCTTGCCTAATGCTTGGGACTATGACACCTGAACTCCAAAAGGATTTCGAGCATCATACTGCATACGACATGATCATGCAATTGAAGGAGATGTTCCTTCAACAAGCACGTGTCGAGCGCTTCGAGACCGTTCGAGTGCTTCATGCATATAGTATGGACGACTCCCAATCCGTTTCATCTTATGTCCTTAAGGTGAAAAGCCTCATTGATCGCGCAAACCGTCTTAATCTCAACATATCTAATGAGCTAGCCACGGATCTTATCCTAAACTCCTTGTCAAAGAGGTTTGACCAATTTGTAATTAATTACAATATGAATGGGATGGATAAGACCATTGGCGAACTTCATGGCATGCTTAGGACGGCAGAAACTAGCATGGGTAAGAGGGCTTCACCCGTGCTAATGATCAATGATGGTGGGTCCAAAGGTAATAACACCTCTAAGCCAAAGGCGGCTAAGAGGAAAGGACCCGCCCATCAAGGCAAGGGAAAGGGGAGGATGGTTACCCCAACCAAAAACAAGAACAAGAAGCAAAAGGTTGCCGGACAAGCAAACCCCAAGGAAGACCCGTGCTTCGGTTGCGGTGAAATGGGTCACTGGAAATGGAACTGCCCGGTCTACCTTAAAAAGTTGAAGGAAAAGAGGGATACGGGGAAAACCTCAGGTAATATATATATGGAATATATAGACCTTAGTATTACTTCTTCTAATACATGGGTATTAGACACTGGATATGGAACTCACATTTGCAATTCTTTGCAGGGGTTCAAAAGAAGTAGCAAGCAAACGGGAACATCAAGTCTCTTTATGGGTAATGGAGCCAAAGTGCAAGTGAAGGCTCAAGGAGACTTTGTATTAAAGCTTCCAAGTGGTTTGGAACTTATTTTGAACAATGTTTTGTATGCGCCGGATTTATGTCGAAACATTATTTCAGTTTCCCGTTTAAAACAATGTGGTTTTTATCTTAATTTTGTTAATGATGATATCCACGTTTATTTAGATAATGTATTCTATTTTAAGGCTTCGACTTCAAATGGAATTTATGAATTGGTTCATGATGACACATCATCTAGTAGCTCAATATACCATACTAGCACCAAGAAACTCAAAAGGGATTTGAGTGATTCCTACTTATGGCATTGTCGCCTTGGTCACATAAACAAGAATCGAATGCATACACTTCAAAAGAATGGCCTTTTGAAATCAAATGAACTAGACTCGTTTGATGTATGTGAATCTTGTTTACAAGGCAAAATGACTAAAGCACCTTTCAAAGGGACCTATGAAAGGGCTAAGGACTTATTGGGATTAATACATTCGGATGTATGTAGACCCTTTAAGCCCATAACTAGGAATGGTGAAAGATACTTCGTTACTTTCATTGATGACTTCAGTCATTTCGAATATGTCTACTTGTTAAGACATAAGGACGAAACTTTTGAAGCATTCAAAGAGTATCAAATCGAAGTACAAAATCAATTCAATAAGACAATCAAGGTACTTCGTACCGATAGAGGAGGTGAATACCTAAGTGATGCTTTCCAAGATAATCTAAGAAGTTGTGGGATTATCTCGCAACTCACTCCTCCTGGAACACCCCAACTGAATGGAGTTTCCGAAAGGAGGAACCGAACCCTAATGGATATGGTTCGATCTATGATGGCTAGAAGCTCGTTACCTCTATCATTTTGGGGTTATTGTCTATGCTCCGCAGCTCGTATTCTAAATATGGACCCAACCAAGAAAGTGGAACTAACTCCTCATGAGATGTGGTTTGGAAAACCTCTATCTCTATCATACTTAAAGATGTGGGGATGTGAAGTTTATCCTAAGCGTTACGTCCCTAATAAGTTGAATGCTCGATCCACGAAGTGTATCTTCATAGGATATCCCAAGGATAATATGGGATATTATTTCTATGATCCATCCGAGCAGAATGTATTTGCTTATCGGAAGGCGGAATTCCTTGAAACTAAGTTCCTAATGGAAGGAAATAGCGAAAGAAAAATATATCTTGAAGAGTTTCAAGATCAAGTAGATGATACACAATTGGCTGACACTAGCACTCAACATCAAAATGTTGAGAATGATCAAATGGATGATCAAAATACACAAGATGTTCACAGATCTGGTAGGATTAGTAATCCACCTGAGAGATATGGGTTTCTCATAAATGGTTGCTATGTGGTTGATTTGGATGAACCAACAAACTACCAAGATGCTTTATCAAGGATTGATAAAGATAAATGGCAGGAAGCCATGAACGCTGAGATGCAATCCATGTATGAAAACCAAGTTTGGGAACTTGTTACACAACCGACTGGCTCAAGGCTAGTTGATTGTAAATGGCTTTTCAAAATGAAAACCGACATACATGGAAACTTGGATACATATAAAGCTAGACTTGTAGCAAAAGGTTTCACTCAAACTCAAGGGGTTGACTATGATGAAACTTTTTCGCCTGTGGCAATGCTAAAGTCTATTAGGATATTACTTGCCATTGCTGCTCATTATGATTATGAAATATGGCAAATGGATGTCAAGACCGCTTTCCTAAATGGATATCTTGTGGAAGATGTCTATATGGTTCAGCCTGAAGGTTTTGTTGATCCGAAATATCCTAAAAAGGTATGCAAGTTAAAGAAGTCAATCTACGGATTGAAACAAGCATCTAGAATGTGGAATCATCGTTTTAATGAGGAAGCCGAGAAATTTGGCTTCATTAAAAATGGTGATGAAGCTTGTATTATATAAGAAAGCTAGTGCGAGCACTATCATGTTCCTTGTACTATATGTGGATGATATATTGTTATTTGGAAATGATATTCCGGCAATGCAAAGAGTTAAAACTTGGCTAAGTAAATGCTTCTCCATTAAGGATCTTGGAGAAGCACAATACGTTTTGGGGATTGGGATCTACAGGGATAGATCCAAGAAACTGATAGGTTTGAATCAAAGTGCATACATTGAAAAGATCTTGAAAAGGTTCAAGATGGAGAACTCTAAGAAAGGTTTGGTACCTATTCAAAGAGGAACGCTCCTTAGTTCATCTCAGTGCCCCACCACGAAAGATGAACAGGAGAGAATGAAGAAAGTCCCATATGCGTATGCCATTGGGTCAATCATGTATGCAATAATATGCACTAGACCGGATGTGTCATGCGCTCTTAGCCTGACAAGTAGATACCAGAATAACCCAGGAAATAGTCATTGGATTGCTGTCAAAAGTATATTGAAATACCTTAGGAGGACTAAGGATATGTTTTTGATATATGGGTCTGGTGAGGAGGAACTCGCTGTAAAAGGTTACGTGGATGCGAGCTTCCAAACTGATCGAGATGATTCTCGATCACAATCCGGCTATGTCTTCACATTAAATGGAGGTGTGGTCTCTTGGAAGAGTTCAAAACTGGATGTTGTTGCTCTATCCACTACAGAGTCGGAGTACATCGCCGCATCATTGGCAGCTCAGGAAACTGCATGGATGAAGAAATTCATCGACGACTTAGGAGTAGTCCCTTCTATTCAGGACCCTCTTGAGATCTTTTGTGACAACGAGGGTGCGATTGCTCAAATCAAAGAACCTCGTGCTCATCAAAAGACCCGTCACATTGAGCGGAGATTCAACTACATAAGGGATGAAGTTGAAAAGGGAAAGATATGTATTCGCAAAGTTCACACAGATCTTAACATAGCAGATCCACTCACGAAGCCCTTACATGGATCAAAACATGCAGGACATGTTTGTGCTTTAGGGCTTTGATATTCTAGTGATTGGTCATGATCTGTTTTAAGTATTGTTACGGAACGAAATTGTTCAAACTCATTAATATAATTATGGTATTAATTTATTTTGAGTTATGTTCCTATTTTGCATATTTTATCCATAAATAAGTAATTATTCTAAATTCCGTAGTCGATTACATTTGTGGGAACAAGTGTGAGGTTTAGACTATTATGAACTTGGATTGGTATACATTCACGGGAGAAATGTGGGGCAAGGTTGCAACCAAGGTTCATAGATATTTGTGGGATACAAATATTAGAAGACCCGCCCTCAAGACTTACTAAATGGAGCCTTTGTGGTAGATCACATGTAATCTTGAGTAAAGGCGAATATCATTGTATCCTCTGACCTGAGATACATATTGAGTTCGAATATTTACCAAATATTGTACCTTGATTCTTTTCTTCGCTATTCTGAAAATGGTAGTTCATAAGGAAGAGCTCAGGTATAATACAAAGTACATATTTAGGACGTATGTAGTCAAGAAGGAATTTGTCCCTCTTATTCGTTGAGAGTCAGATGTCTAAGGCCTGATAAAATTAAATCTAAAAGAGAGTGATCACTCTGTATCTCTTGGAATTAACATGACATCTAGGATGAAAGGATAAATGAAAGATTCACCTATTCATATTCGAGATGGGAACTCGAAAGGGATGATGTTATTGAATGGCACAAAGTCATAACATATTGGGGGTGATGGACGGTCGTTAGGTGGTATCCATCACTTGCATTAATTTCTTATGTTTCTCGTGCAAGTGGGAGATTGAAGGTATTTCATATGCCCGAGAGACATATTAAATTAACGTGGCCACTATGTTATGATCCAAGTCGGGTCATACCCAATAACAAGCTTACCAACACTTTATATGTATTTATTTTAACGGTTGGATTGTTAAATGAATACGCGACACTTGAACTTTAGAAAATCGGTTTTCTAAATTATAATCACTTGATATAAATTATTTGGATAATTTACATATGATGTGTATTTAATTATTTATAGGTTTAAATAATTATGTTGTGTTATATTTTATAAAATAGGTTTATAAAATAAGTGACTTAACAAATGCATATTTTATATAATAAGTTTTATATAAATTACAAGTATTTTATAACATGTTTTATAAAAATATAAACCTTATTATATATTTAAAAGTGTGCAGAATTTTGGAGTCTCCAAGGAGACACCCATGCCTTGTTTTATCACTTTTAAGGTAGCACAACTACTAAGGCACATGCTTAAGTAGTTTACCAATGCCTTGACTCAACTAATACATGCAAACACATCAATACACTTGGAGAAAAAACTGAAAAAACTCTCCCTCCAGCTGCTGCTTAGCCGTGGCTGTTTAAGGACCAAAGGAGAGTTCTAAATTTGCTTTTGCAAGTTCATTTTAAGTGTCAAACAAATCCTAACTAAAGGCAAAGGTGTTGGGGTTATTGCTTGGGGTATTATTTGCTTGAGGCTTCAAGTTAGAGGCTCCATTCATCATCATCTTCATCATCATCCATCAACTAGCTAGGAGAAGGTATATACTCTTTTCTTGCTTCTAGTTTGTAAGTATGTTTCACAACTTGATCCTAATTGGGATTTAACTTCAATTGGTTAAAGTATAACAAGTTCTAAAATGGTATTACTTCATGCTTCCGCTTAATTTGATCTTTAAATGTTTCAAGTATGTTTATGAACTTGTTAAATCCCAACACACAAAAGGATCCTCGCGGTCACGATTCCTTGACAGCAAAGCACAGATCAAAACCAACCAAATCGTAGTCGCGGGTGTTATTATTGCGTTCGCGACTTCGTTATGGAGGTCGCGATTTGACTTCATTCGGTCACGAGATGTATCAGTCTGTACAATATATTTTTGTTATAAATCGCGGTCGCGATATTGGACCTCGCGATCACGAGGTTGCGACAGTCTGGGCGATTTTAACCTTGTTTTAAGAGGTATCTTGGGGGTGTTTTAGTCTTTTCACTTGAGGGTCAGTTTGGGGTCACTAAAACTGATCTAAAATCAGTCTTGGACCTCATTTCACCCACATAAAACACTCCCAACATATCCTAGAGAGAGGGTGATTTTAGAGTGAGAAAGCTCCGATCTAGGAGGAAGAAGCTCGGTTCTCATCAAAGCTCGAGAGTTAAATTTGTTCATCTCGTTTTTAGCTACGTTATGGTAGTGGTGGTAAGTTCTAACTCTGAAATTCATTGTTTGATTTGATATTTAAAGTTAGGGTTTGAACTTGAATTGATGAGAAACCCATTGATGCTCATGAAGTGAGTTTGTTGTTGCTAGTAAGTGGGTTTTAGAATCATTATTGGTGGGTTTGGGTTGGATGACTAATTGGCCATGTTAGGGCTTGAAAATTGGGTATAATAAGTAGTGTTAATGATTATGAAAGTGTTGGAACCCATTTGGGCATATTTAGAAGCCTAATTTTGAAATGGGTCAAAATTAGGGTTTATGAGTCAAATTGGAGAAGACAAATAATTAATACATATGTTTTGGTTGTGCTTGGAAGTGCATTTGGGTCAAAATTGCACTATGTGTCAATTTGGGTTGGTTTGTAATCCACCCTAACTGTGTTGTTTGTTATGTGATAAATGGAATAGGTACTTTCCATTGGCGGTTTGCCGACTTGACTTTGTATTCATCAAGGTACTAAGGTGTCATACCCCCAAAAAGGGCCGAGGTAAATATGACTTCACAATATCACAACCCAAGTATGTATAAACGAGAACGACTCTAAATGAGACGTTTTATAACAAAATTGGAATTTGCAGCAGAAACATAATAATGTTATAAGTCTAAAATGTAGACTCTAATTTAACGGCTAACTAAGCATCATAGGGCAGCACACAAGCTAATCTTCACCTGAGACAAGCATGCTTAGAATGTCAACACAAAGGTTGAGTGAACATCATAGGTTTTACATTAATAATAAGTTTTAGACCACAAGATTTAATTCAAAATATCAAAATATTCAATATGCCATGAGTTATAATATCGAACTAAACATTAACCCCTGACACTGTACGGGTGTCGGCAATCATTATTATGTACCCCCTTGACGATCACGCCAATGGGTAGAGACATCACTCTCAATAGGCCTACTCACAATAATTAATCTTGCAAAATTTCAATTCCAGCAATTAACGATATTATGGCGGGGATTTGCATGTAACAATAAATATATGTTTAACAAAAGTCTCACGAAATTGCATATCAAATAGTTTAGGCACTTGTGTCTAAATTGTAAATCATTTCAAAAGCAAGCATGTGTCTCACCCCAAAGTTTATAAAACATTTAAGAAATAGTAGAAAGAGGGGCTATGAAGTTCACCTTAGTAGCAAGTAAGTAATTTCACGCAAGATGTAAGAACGGTGTATGTTTTCGGAGATCTCAACCTAGAGATATAACGTTTGATTAGTTAATGTCTAATAGACATAAAGTTTGTTTATTAATATAGCAAACTATATTAATAGTGACGGTTTTCGAGAAAAGTTACTATTTCTCAAAAGTTTCTATATTTGGAAACCTACTATTTATGGAAAGCTTCCACTTATAGTAAGCTTCTAGTTTAAGAATGTTCGGGTTATAATTCTTAACAAAGATGTTGTACAATCTTGCCCAAACTTCGTTACTAACATGCAAGTCACTCGAATGATCTAATGTTACCGAGCGGCCCAGGACTCTTGACCAGAATCTAAGTCTTGGCATTCGAGATCCAAAAGCGTGTCCCATAATTCAACAAGGATCACCCTAGGCCACAAGTAGCGATGAGGTTCGTATATTTTGTACGTTATCTTTTGATTATAACCTTCACGTTATAGGTGTATAGATACGTTAATATGTTTTTATTATACTTATTAGTTTATTTGTGTAACTAGTATAATACTAATTAATATTCAGTTTCATTTAAATGTTATAATAAGTATTTAATATTATACTAAGCTTTTATTATTAATTATGTAATAAATTTAATTATCATGTTTCTTTATTATCACTTTTATTTAATCCTTTTAATCTTATCACTTTTTATAATAATTTTATAACATTATATTTAAGTAACCTAAATAAGTTCTAAGTCTTTTAACTCTTATCTTATCTACTTTGTATTTTTAACTCATTAAATCATTATTATCTTTTAAACTTTTATAGTTATCCTCCTATTATAATTAATAACTTTACTAGATAATATTTTATTTAAGTTTTATCCCTTTTTCAAACTATCCTATTAATATTATATTTAATAATCATATATTAGTTTAGATTAGTTTTATATTTTCATTAACAAAATATTTTATCATCTTCAAGGTTTATGAGATCAAACAAGTGTTTCTAACTATTATAATTTTTATCTTAATACTTATATCATAATCATCATTCTACTAAGAATACTTAATACTCTTAATCATCAAAATCATCATTATCTTAGTTATACTTATATTCAAATAATCATACTTTTAACATATTCATTAACCTTTATTCTTCAAGCTATACTTATTATTATTATTACATATAAACAGAATT
Source organism: Rutidosis leptorrhynchoides (assembly GCF_046630445.1). Classification (NCBI taxonomy): domain Eukaryota; kingdom Viridiplantae; phylum Streptophyta; class Magnoliopsida; order Asterales; family Asteraceae; genus Rutidosis; species Rutidosis leptorrhynchoides. The sequence continues at coordinate 193,280,965 of NC_092339.1, forward strand.
CATTTTATCATCTTCATGTGTTCTTAATCTTTACTCATTGCATCACTCTTTTTAAACATAATATATACTTATAGCTTTAGAGAATTGAAACAAATAAAAAGTATGATTAGTTTATAGATTTAGGGATACCTTAGGTGTGGTTCTTAGCAAGAAAAAGTAACGTTTTGATGATGACAGGAACCGAATAGCAGTAGCCCCAAAACAGGAGCAAATAATGACCAAAAAGTGGTGGTTTGTAGTGGAGGTTGGCACGGACAGCAGCAGCAAACACATAGTTGTAGTAGGCTGTTTTGTAGCCTGTTTGGGTGGGTCTTGAGCTGTTTTGTCCTGCAGAAACAACAACCAGGAACGGCAGAACAAGGGGGTGTTTGGTGGCGGTTTATAGCAGCAACAAGGCTGCAGTTTGGGGCTGAAAACAGCAGCAGGAAAGCTACTGTTGGTGGCGATTTGGGCTGCCCAAAAACGCAGCGGCATCAGAGATGAAAGGCTGCAGAAAAATGCAGTTGAAAGGTGGCAAATGGTGGCTGTTTTTGGAGCTGGTGGTGGCCGGATAAGTGGTGATGGTGGGCTGCAGAAGACAGTCGATTGGGAGGTGGTGGTGGGTGTTAAAATTGCCGAACAAAAAGAGAAGAGGGAGAGAGATTTGTGAATTAAGTGAAGTAAATTGTGAATGAGTTTAAGGGAAGTCTTGTGATCTTTTTATAGTGCAAGCATTAGAATTATAATCACATTAGATTACTAAATGATAAGCTTATAGGAAGGATTAGATTTGGTTTCAAATTAGGATTAGACTTGAGGAGGTGGTGATTAGAATAAGATTAGGAGTCTTGGTGTTTTTTTTTTTCTATCTTTCTTTTGACGGACGACTTCCATTCCCATATTTACTATTTTTATTATTATTTTTTTTAATTTTGGCCACATTTATATAATATATATATATATATATATATATATATATATATATATATATATATATATATATATATATATATATATATATATATATATATATTATAAATACATTTATTTAGAATAAGTGTTATTTAATTTAATTAATTTTTTTTTTAATTTTTGTCCATGACTTGTATTTATTTTATTTAGTTCCCAAACGTTTTAACATTTATATAAATGTTATTTTTTTTTTCAGTACATATAGATTAATAGTTATATTATTACAAAGAGGCATAAATTTTAATTAGCTGCGAGTGTCGACTAAAAGTTTACTATTTGGTCAACATTTTGCTAAATAGAAATTTATGAGCACACAAATATCCTAAGGGCATTTTGGTCATTTCAGAACGGAAAAATGAGGGTTGTTATAGTATCCCCCCGTAGATGGAAACTTTGTCCCGAAGTTTCAGATGGACTTCTCGGATGCATCAGCGGTTGAGAAGAGATGGGGATATTTTCGCTTCATCTGGTCTTCACGTTCCCAGGTACACTCGAAGCCTCTTTGTGAATTCCAACTGATCTTAACAATAGGAATGTTGCTCCATTTCAAACGTTTAACCTCACGATTCATAATTTCTATAGGTTCTTCAATGAAGTGCATTTTATCATCAATGCGGAGATCATCCAAGGGAATAACAAGTATGTCATCAATAAGACACTTTTTCAGATTCGAGACGTGAAATGTATGAGTCTTTAATTAACAAGAAGTGTTGGCTAAAAATTACCATTTGGTCAACGTTTTATTAAGACAAAGTTTACACTCAATTATAGTGGGGATCTACATTTTCATCCGTATAAGGCCTCAAAAGGTGCAGCCTTAATACTTGCGCGGTAACTCTTGTTGTAAGAAAATTCAGCTAAAGGCAAATGTCTATCCCAACCTTTGCCGAAGTCGATAATGTCATACCCCGTCCTAATCCATCTAGACGAAGTCACCAATATCTGGTCCCATTGCGATGATCGACTCCAAATAATGTCTTTAAAATGAGCAAATGCACAGCGGAAGGTTTCTTTCATACCTGAGAATAAACATGCTTTCAAGTGTCAACCAAAAGGTTGGTGAGTTCATAAGTTTATCATAAAACAATAAAAATTCATCATTTTGATAGACCACAAGATTTAAATGCTGCATGGTACAAATGGGCCTGAATCCTATACCCACCTGTAATGTACATGCGATATCTTTTAAATACAGTACACCTTTCTCGTGTACGAAATCATCTTTCATAAATCTTAGCAACTGTACACATATCTTGTGCACAAAAATAACATACACATAACCTGTGTATAAAATTATTCCCTCGATACATAACATTCACTTTTCATTGCTTTCATAACTTGGCTTGGTAACCGACCTTAACATATAATGCGCATATATAATATCCACAAAACAGAACATCTCGTCTGTATAATAATCATATAAACTTCGAAGTACTAAACACCACGCCCACTAGCCCTTCTGTCTAGTGAACATTCTGGGTGGGGTGTGTTAAACCCGGTAGCTACCTTTAGGATTCGAGTCAATTAGGCGTGCACTAATTCTCAAAATTAGTGATGTTCCCTAATTCTTAGGTTATCAAGCAATAATAATCAGGGGAAAAATATTCATATCAATTGTGGCAATTATCACGTCTACATAATTCATTGGTGGCAATTATCACGTCCACATAATTCATTCGAGGAATGTTTTGCTTGTGTCTATCTCGTCAAACATTTATAGAAGCATTTCATGTATTCGCAGTTCAAAATGTATTTCAAAAGCATTTAATAAAGCAGTTGTAAAAGTAGCTCATATATTCTCAGTCCCAAAAATGTAAAGAGTAAAAGGGAGCAAATGAACTCACTATACGATATTTTGTAGTAAAAATATGCATACGACGGAACTTAACTGAAAGGACTCGTCCTAATCCATCTGGATGAAGTCTTCAACAGTTGGTCCCATTTCGAGGTTCTGACCGGTATATGCCATGAACGACTCCATGTAATATGATCAAATGCACAGCGAAAGATTTCTTTCATACCTGAGAATAAACATGCTTTAAAGTGTCAACCAAAAGGTTGGTGAGTTCATAGGTTTATCATAAAACAATAAAATTCATCATTTTGATAGACCACAAGATTTAAATCCTGCATGGTACAAATGGGCCCGAATCCTATACCCACCTGTAATGTACATGCGATATCTTTTAAATACAGTACACCTTTCTCGTGTACGAAACCATTTTTCATAATCTTATTAACCGTACACATATCTTGTGCACAAAATAACATACACATAACCTGTGTATAAAATCATTCTCTCAATACATAACATTCATATCAATTGGTGGCAATTATCATGTCCACATAATTCAATGGTGGCAATTATCATGTCCACATAATTCAATGGTGGCAATTATCATGTCCACATAATTCAACGGTGATAATTATCATGTCCACATAATTCAACAATAATCCGCAGAACTTCTGTCTGCATAATAATTCATTCGAGGAATGTTTTGCTTGTGTCTATCTCGTCAAACATTTATAAAAACATTTCATGTATTCGCAGTTCAAAATATATTTCAAAAGCATTTAATAAAGCAGTTGTTAAAACAGCGCATGTATTCTCAGTCCCAAAATTATAAAGAGTAAAAGGGAGCAAATGAACTCACAATACTGTATTTTGTAGTAAAAATACAAATGACGACATTGAACAATGCAGGATTGGCCTTGGATTCACTAACCTATATCATTTATATATATATATATATATATATATATATATATATATATATATATATATATATATATATATATATATATATATATATATATATATATTAAAACCTATAATCGTAACTGAACAAATTTATTTATTATATCTTAATTTATATATTATATATATTTAATTTATGTATATATTCAAAATGATTAATACTTATATAGTTATATTAATATGTCCATATTTATATATATAAATGTTTAGTGTTTAAAAATCAATAGTTTGCTATATATAAGTATTTATATAAATAATGTTAATATACTAGATATATAGTTATATGGAATATCAATATAATTATATTATATGTAATAAGTGTGTTTTTAGGTATAAAATATTTATTTGTTAAAAATGATAATTTTGATATTAATGATTTACTAATGATAATAATAATACCTTTATTAATAATGATAATATTAATAGATTGTATTGTTTTTCTTAATAATGATAATAATAATAATAAAAATAATATTGATAATTATAATAATCCTAATAAAATGTTAACTTTAATAAAAATGATAATAAAAATATTAATTTCAATAAAAATGATAATCTTTATAATTTTAACATTAATAATTATAATAATAATAAATATAGTATTACTACCTTAAAAGAAAAGGCTTCAAAAAGAGCATAAATTGCCTTAATCCAGGCTCGAACTTGAGACCTCTCGCTTAAACACAAACACACCCAACCAACTGATCTGTCAAGTCTTTCTATTTTACATGACAGATTAATATCTATATCCTGTATGATCAAAACATAATCTCTTCATCACAATCATCCTAGTCTAAATTAGGCTTCGACCCAACTAGGAAACCCAAATAAAATATCACGGCCCAACTAGAAACATATATATTTTTCGGCCCAATAATCAAATGCATAATCATGATGGCCCGATCCTAAGGTAATTTAATCAACCAAATCTCATAATTTAATAAAAAGATGTTCTGTTATCTTTTTTTTTTCATAAATGAGTGGGGCTATAGGGTTGGTGAGTTTCTGCCCTTATGCAAAAGCAAATAACTAGCTCGATTAAAAAAAATAAAAAAAATATAATCAATCTCATCATCGTTGATTGCTCATCATCATCATCAACGGGTTCATTATCTTCTTCATATCGTACCATCATCTTCTTCTTCTTTATTATCGTTCATCGTTTTCTTCTTCGTCCTCTGGATCCGTTTTGAAAACGAAGACGTTTGATTGTTGAGATTACGAGTGTCTCAGTTTGTTGTAATTCAATTGTAACAGCGAATTAATGGTGGTTTCAATGGTTTCAAAGCTTTATTAATAAAAAGGATTTGGAAAAAGAAGGTGATCGTAGGGTTTAGTGGTAGTTTTGTGGTGTTGGTAACCGGAACAAAACACACATAACTGCAGCGGTTTTATTCAATGGTGAATGGTGGGTTTTCGATTAGGGACAGAAAACAAATAAGTAGTAGAAGCGAACAAATAAAAAGTATAATCATAAGATGATGTTGCAGGTTACAGGAAGAAGAAAAATCACGGGTGTTTGCTTTGGTTACGATTTGAAGAGAGAGAGATAGAGAGGGATGAGGTGGTATGTTGGTCCTTCGAGCAACAAAGAAAAAACATAAGAGAGATAGGAAGAAAGGGTGATAGAGTGGCGATTGGTGGTGGTTTAAACAGAAAGAATAGCAGTTGCAGTTTTAATGGTTTCGATAGTTTTGGTTTTGGTGGTTCACGGACATGAACAAAATAGTAACAGCCACAATGGTAATGAGGTGGTGTTTGGTTGTAAAAGTGGTTGATGGTTGTATACGAGCAAAAGGTTGCAGCGGTGATTGATCAAGTAGAAGAAACAATGATGAGAGAAAAGAAAAAAAATATATAATTTCGATGGTGGTTCTTGGATGAGAGAGAGAGGGGAGAGAGAGAGTAAGGTTGTTCCTGGTGATCTTATAGTTGTGTTTTACGGCTGCTATAGCAGCTACTTTCGGTGGTGGTGATGGTTAATGGTTATTGTAAAGAGAAACGAATAGTATAAATGGGTTTGTGTTGAAGATGGTGGTTCGATAGGTGATCATGGATGATAGATTATTTGAATGATAAAAACAGGAAACTAAAAGATTGATGGTAGTTTGTGGTGGTGAGATTAAGATCGAACAGCAGCCATATTACTTTGAATATTAGCATGGTTTATGAGTAGCAAACAACGAATGGTGATGATTATGGTTTCGGTTGTACAAAAACAAAACAGTCCCAAATTAGCAACAACAAGAAAATAAAGGGATTCTAGTGGTTTATGTTTGATGAGGGTGATGATCTTGTAGAAGAAATAACAAGATGATTTGGTTAGATTAAATTTGACCTGGTTATGTGGTGGTGGTGATTTGAGTGTTTGGTTTGTGTTCATATACAAGTGTCGGTGATGAAGGAGTAGTTTAGTGGTGTCCTTAAATTGTATTGTATATGTATCCATATATAATAAGTTTGCTTATGATTGTGAGGGACAACAAACAAAAACAGCAATACATAAAAGTAATTCTATATTAATCAATTGAAAACGTATAGAGAATAGAATCAATCTAAAACAGTAACTCAAGGAAAAGTCTCAATTAAGCACAGTAACATTTACATTCATAATTCAATTCACGGATTGAATAAGTTGTGGGGAAATTGTGTTTCTATATCATATAGTTATAGTACGCAGTACAATAATAATACACTTAATGTTAATAATTTATAATGAGAACATTAACAAGTTGTATTTATAATAATTTTAATGATTTTTAGTAACCATGATGATACTACTGATATTAATATTTATATTAGTAATAATATTAATCATAATGATAATAATGATACTATTAATATTAATACATCTCTATTATTCGTGAATCATCAGAACTGGTCGAGGGTCAATTGAACATATGATACAGTTCAAAATTTTTAAGACTCAATATTACAGACTTTGCTTATTGTATCGAATTTAAATAAAGATTAAGTTTAAATTTGGTCGAAAATTTCCGGGTCATCACAGTACCTACCCGTTAAAGAAATTTCGTCCCGAAATTTGAGTTAGATGGTCATGGCTAACAATAAAAATGCTTTCATGACGAATATGAGTTGATAAATAGAGTTTTATCATCATTGAGTAATATGAAATAAACAATTCGATTATTCGAAGCGTACGAGTGAAGCTATCACGGAAGAGTGAAATAAGAAAGACATGTTTCATCATATCTGTTGGCTAGTCATGGTTGAATTTAAAAAATAAGATAAGACTTGACTTTTGACGTTGTCTTGGTTGAATTCCGGAATTCAAAGGATTTAAAGAAATCTTCGAAATCTAAAAGATTTGATTCTCAGACGAGTAAGGAAATTAAGATCTCTATAATTAAGTACGGTGATCTGCCTCGATTACTCTGTCTGATATCTCCATTATAAATTAAGCTCTTCCGTTCCATTATCCTTACAATTCCTATATTGTCTTCCTTAGTCCATACATCCAAAAGATTGTGAAAATGCTTAATCCAGTTCTAATCCTTGATATTTTCTTAATTATCCTTTCTGTCATCCTTCTTTTTAATTTTTCCACCAGAAGAACCTGTTTACCTCTACTATTACCTTGAGTTGATACTATTCTTAATTCTACCGTGTCTTTATATTGCTATTCATATTAATATCTAAGGTTTGTAATCTCCGTGTTGTTATTGGGCTTTATATTTTCTCTTATATTTCGGTGTTTCTGCTTCTGTCTCCTATAATCATTGTCATCCACAGTTAATACTCTCTCTTATTTGCTGCGATTTATACCCCCTTTCTATTTCGGAGCTTAATGATTTTGTTTTCTTTTCGTAAGTATTGGTCCAGAATTTTTAGGTATGGTGTTCCGAATGAACTTAATGTTCTAAGCATGAAAGAACGTAACAACACGATTTGATTTTTCAAATTACCAGAATCACTGAGAATAGAACTTTCAAGAATATATTTTCTTGATATGTTCAGAAGTTAATTTGAGTGAAAGAGTTATGTAACATGGCACGTGATGACGATATGATCTGTGAATCATCACGTTCCATTTAGAAACTCATCATGACTTAATGTAATATAATCACGTTGATCAAGTGTCATTATATTATACTAACTCATGCATCAGTTCCCAACATTACTTCAATAACATTCATATTTTAAGCTCGAAAGTTTACAGAATATAGAAACTAATAGTTTCTATATGATGTAACACTGATAGCACGAAGAGATAAATGATTTCAGATATGATTAGTTATGAAAATATCTTCAGAAATATCGAGGATATTTATAATGAAAGATATGATAATATTTTAGAATATCTAAGATCAGAGGATGATGACGAATATTGTCCGTAAGGGTTTAGAGTAAGAAGCAAGATATTCGCTAAAGACTTCAGCAAGCATTGAATCATTTGGATTCTTGGAAGTCAAACTTATTCTTTGTGATTTGTCCACGGCTTCCTTCATAGTTTCGCATAATCAGCTTTTCGGTACCAAATTTTTATATTGGGTGTTTCCAATACTTCATTCTTTATCATCAAACTTTTGACGGTTAAGGTCGTGTATAGTTTTTGCTGCTGTATTCAGCTTTTCAAAATTCAGAGTATTAATTCGCAGACTGGGTGCTTTTCAAAATTTCAGAATGGAAGATCATAGTTCTAAGAGATAAATGTTATATGGATACATATAACTGTTGATGTGGAATCGTTGCGAGACTCAAGATACAGATTTGCTGATTTTCGGTAATTGGTATGGCAATTCTTGTTACAAGATGCGGATGTATACATGATGAGACTTCAATAGATAAATATAGTGATTTGTTGGAGGGATTTAAACCAAGGAGCAACGAGGTTGCTGGTACGTCTGCCGGTAATATGATGGAATATAAAAGGTTCCCTGGGAACAATAAAAGAGCACGCATGTATATCAGGGTTATAATAAGGTTGTTTCGAATGAAAAGTCGAAGTTGACTTGTTGGAGCTATGACAAAATTGGCTAATTTGAAAAGGAATTGTAAGGTTATTTTCGGTAATAACAAGGTTCCGAGTGTTTTCAGATGCATAAGTATATGCATAAATCTTTCCTTCCGTAGATGAAGTGCAGTTGGTTCATCCTCTCGATTGAGGTGTTTTCAAGAATTACGAAAGGTTTGAACGCAGATTGTAATCGTCAAGATACAAATGAGGTTTAAGATGAAATCAAGTGGCAAACATGAAGAATTATTTAGTTTCATATGTTATAATCAGTATTTTAATTCATTTTAATTGTCCAATATCCTTCGTCCACAGTCGATAGTCCAGTAATTCATATATAGTTTAATATATTATATTCGAATTAATTAATACGTGTCATGACCCGTATACGTCTCAGACTCAATCACAACTCAAACTATATATATTATTGTAGAATCAACCTCAACCCTGTATAGCTAACTCCAGCATTACTGCATATAGAGTGTCTATGGTTATTCCAAATAATATATATAGATGCGTCGATATGATATGTCAAAACCTTATATACGTGTCCCGATATTTAAAGTGCATAAAAATAAATAATAGAAATTAAATGACGATAAATAAAGTGCAAGAATGTAAATTGCGAGAATGTAAGTTGCGATAATTAAATTGCGATAAATAAATTATGATAAATAAATGTAATACGGAATTAACAGTTAGCTAGGAGCAGTTAGCTAGGATTTTGTTAGCGTGAATTCTTAACAAAATTCCTCATAGTTAATTTTTCTGTTTCTAACAAATTTTATTTTGTCAAATATTTTCTACATTATGCCACTTGTTAGATTCTGATAGGTCAAAATCCAAATATAAAATTGAATTAAAATGGTTATTCTGCGGTGAACGGATACGTATATCGGTGAATGTAAGTAGGATAGTAAATGATCGTTGAGTCAGATTCGAAGAATGTATAGTGTAACTTATCAATGTGAAATCTAAATATTCTTCGGGTATTACCTACCCGTTAAAATATTTTCACCATTAACAGTTTGTACTATAGAATTTTTAATTACAATCTTTATAAAAACATATATACATGTATATTTTCTTCAGATGTAATCATGGACTTAATGAGTTAACATGATATTAAACTCATTTAGTTTTCGGTTGGAACTAGAATAAATAATCTCTAAAACTTTAGAGATTACATATTTGCCATGTCGAACGAGGATAAATGAGGTATAACGATACGTAGAACGAAGATCATACTCGAAGTACAGGTGGTGATATTGAGGCATGGATTATTGATGGTACTGATGCTGTTATTAATGGTACTGTTGGTGCCGGTGATGTTGCTGAAGCTGGTAAATTTTGCACCATATTCTCCAAATTGATTACTCGAGTGCGAAGTTCGCTAACTTCTTTTATTATTCCGAGATGATTGTCGATCAGAACGAGCGGATGAATAAGGTTTAGAATTATGGATAGAATATAATCGTGTCGAACTACTCTGAAAAGAGGCTGAAAATGGTGTTTCGGATAGATTCGCCGGTAAGTGCTTCAGGTTCCTCGTTGAGAGGGCAATAAGGTGGGTGGAAAGGATCACCTTCTTCTTGTCTCTAGTGATTAAGTCGACTATGAACCCATCAGATGAATTGGGTATGGCTGGTTGATTGATTCATTCTGGTGACACCGCTTTCGGAGCTTAGGTGAATATCCATGTCGGATAGCTGTCGGAATAACTATCGGAAGAGCTATCGAAATCTGAGGGACTCGAACTAGTTGAGGGATTCATCTCATACGATCAGATGAAGGATTTTCGATAAGAAATAGATTATAGGATATAGATTACTACCCTGCAATACATAATTTACATATGCATATATAATACTAAAATCCCATAAGTTACGGAGGAATCTACGGAAACTGTCAGGCAAAGTCTACAGTAACAGATATGCTAAGATATGAATTACCAGATACGCTAAGATACGAATTTTGTCTAAACACTTTTCATGCAATCATTGCAATAAGATGTGTCTAGACTAAGAATGATAAGCATGTAATTTTCTAAGGATGATAAGCAGATGATTTTCGACACGAAATGATAAGCAAAACTTTTGACATGCAGACACGGTCGAAGTCCAGACTCACTAATGCATCCTAAAGACTTATCAGTTATACACACTAATGCAGACCTGGTTCGCTAAGACCACTGCTCTGATACCAACTGAAATGACCCGTCCTAATCCATCTGGACGAAGTCTTCAACAGTTGGTCCCATTGCGAGGTTCTGACTTCTATATGCCATGAACGACTCCATGTAATATGAGAAAATGCACAGCGAAAGATTTCTTTCATACCTGAGAATAAACATGCTTTCAAGTGTCAACCAAAAGGTTGGTGAGTTCATAGGTTTATCATAAAACAATAAAATTCATCATTTTGATAGACTACAAGATTTAAATCCTGCATGGTACAAATGGGCCCGAATCCTATACCCACCTGTAATGTACATGCGATATCTTTTAAATACAGTACACATTTCTCGTGTACGAAACCATTTTTCATAATCTTAGTAACCGTACACATATCTTGTGCACAAAATAACATACACATAACCTGTGTATAAAATCATTCTCTCAATACATAACATTCATATCAATTGGTGGTAATTATCATGTCCACATAATTCAATGGTGGCAATTATCATGTCCACATAATTCAATGGTGGCAATTATCATGTCCACATAATTCAACGGTGACAATTATCATGTCCACATAATTCAACAATAATCCGCAGAACTTCTGTCTGCATAATAATTCATTCGAGGAATGTTTTGCTTGTGTCTATCTCGTCAAACATTTATAAAAGCATTTCATGTATTCGCAGTTCAAAATATATTTCAAAAGCATTTAATAATGCAGTTGTAAAAATAGCGCATGTATTATCAGTCCTAAAATTATAAAGAGTAAAAGGGAGCAAATGAACTCACAATACTGTATTTTGTAGTAAAAATACAAATGACGACATTGAACAATGCAGGGTTGGCCTTGGATTCACTAACCTATATCATTTGTATATATATATATATATATATATATATATATATATATATATATATATATATATATATATATATATATATATATTAAAACCTATAATCGTAACTAAACAAATTTATTTATTATATCTTAATTTATATATTATATATATTTAATTTATGTATATATTCAAAATGATTAATACTTATATAGTTATATTAATATGTCCATATTTATATATATAAATGTTTAGTGTTTAAAAATCAATAGTTTGCTATATATAAGTATTTATATAAATAATGTTAATATACTAGATATATAGTTATATGGAATATCAATATAATTATATTATATGTAATAAGTGTGTTTTAGGTATAAAATATTTATTGGTTAAAAATGATAATTTTGATATTAATGATTTACTAATGATAATAATAATACCTTTATTAATAATGATAATATTAATAGATTGTATTGTTTTTCTTAATAATGATAATAATAATAAAAATAATATTGATAATAATAATAATAATAATAATCCTAATAAAATGTTAACTTTAATAAAAATGATAATAAAAATATTAATTTCAATAAAAATGATAATCTTTATAATTTTAACATTAATAATTATAATAATAATAAATATAGTATTACTACCTTAAAAGAAAAGGCTTCAAAAAGAGCATAAATTGCCTTAATCCAGGCTCAAACTTGAGACCTCTCACTTAAACACAAACACACCCAACCACCTGATCTGTCATGTCTTTCTATTTTACATGACAGATTATTATCTATATCCCGTATGATCAAAACATAATCTCTTCATCACAATCATCCTAGTCTAAATTGGGCTTCGACCCAACTAGGAAACCCAAATAAAATATCACGGCCCAACTGGAAACATATATATTTTTCGGCCCAATAATCAAATGCATAATCCTGATGGCCCGATCCTAAGGTAATTTAATCAACCAAATCTCATAATTTAATAAAAAGATGTTTTGTTATCTTTTTTTTTTTAAACGAGTGGGGCTATAGGGTTGGTGAGTCTGCCCTTATGCAAAAGCAAATAACTAGCTCGATAAAAAAAATAAAAAAATAATCAATCTCATCATCGTTGATTTTTCATCATCATCATCAACGGGTTCATTATTTTCTTCATATCGTACCATCATCATCTTCTTCTTTATTATCGTTCATCGTTTTCTTCTTCGTCCTCTGGATCCGTTTTGAAAACGAAGATGTTTGATTGTTGAGATTACGAGTATCTCGGTTTATTGTAGTTCAATTGTAACAGCGAATTAACGGTGGTTTCAATGGTTTCGAAGCTTTATTAATAACAAGGATTTGGAAGAAGAAGGTGATTGTAGGGTTTAGTGGTAGTTTTGTGGTGTTGGTAACCGGAACAAAACACACCTAACTGCAGCGGTTTAATTCGATGGTGAATGGTGGGTTTTCGATTAGGGACAGAAAACAAATAAGTAGTAGAAGCGAACAAATAAAAAGTATAATCATAAGATGATGTTGTAGGTTACAGGAAGAAGAAAAATCACGTGTGTTTGCTTTGGTTACGATTTGAAGAGAGAGAGATAGAGAAGGATGAGGTGGTATGTTGGTCCTTCGAGCAACAATGAAAAAACAGAAGAGAGATAGGAAGAAAGGGTGATAGAGTGGCGATTGGTGGTGGTTTAAACAGAAACAATAGTAGTTGCAGTTTTAATGGTTTCGATAGTTTTGGTTTTGGTGGTTCACAGACATGAACAAAATAGTAACAGCCACAATGGTAACGAGGTGGTGTTTGGTTGTAAAAGTGGTTGATGGTTGTATACGAGCAAAAGGTTGCAGCGGTGATTGATCAAGTAGAAGAAACAACGATGAGAGAAAAGAAAAAAATATAATTTTGATGGTGATCTTATAGTTGTGTTTTACGGCTGCTACAGCAGCTACTTCCGATGGTGGTGATGGTTAATGGTTATTGTAAACAGAAATGAATAGTATAAATGGGTTTGTGTTGAAGATGGTGGTTCGATAGGTGATCATGGATGATAGATTATTTGAATGATAAAAATAGGAAACTAAAAGATCGATGGTAGTTTGTGGTGGTGAGATTAAGATCGAACAGCAGCCATATTACTTTGAATATTAGCATGGTTTATGAGTAGCAAACAATGAATGGTGATGATTATGGTTTCGGTTGTACAAAAACAAGACAGTCCCAAATTAGCAACAACAAGAAAATAAAGGGATTCTAGTGGTTTATGTTTAATGAGGGTGATGATCTTGTAGAAGAAATAACAAGATGATTTGGTTAGATTAAGTTTGACCCGGTTATGTGGTGGTGGTGGTTTGAGTGTTTGGTTTGTGTTCATATACAAGTGTCGGTGATGAAGGAGTAGTTTAGTGGTGTCCTTAAATTGTATTGTATATGTATCCATATATAATAAGTTTACTTATGATTGTGAGGGACAACAAACAAAAACAGTAATACATAAAAGTAATTCTATATTAATCAATTGAAAACGTATAGAGAATAGAATCAATCTAAAACAGTAACTCAAGGAAAAGTCTCAATTAAGCACAGTAACATTTACATTCATAATTCAATTCACGGATTGAATAAGTTGTGGGGTAATTGTGTTTCTATATCATATAGTTATAGTAAGCAGTACAATAATAATACACTTAATGTTAATAATTTATAATGATAACATTAACAAGTTGTATTTATAATAATTTTAATGATTTTTAGTAACCATGATGATACTACTGATATTAATATTTATATTAGTAATAATATTAATCATAATGATAATAATGATACTATTAATATTAATACATACCTATTTATATGTACATCTCTATTATTCGTGAATCATCAGAACTGGTCGAGGGTCAATTGAACATATGATACAGTTCAAAATTTTTGAGACTCAACATTACAGACTTTGCTTATTGTATCGAATTTATATAAAGATTAAGTTTAAATTTGGTCGAAAATTTCCGGGTCATCACATGAACAATGCAAGGTTGACCTCGGTTTCACGAACCTATATAATTTATATATATATTAACACATATAATGATAATCGAACAAATTTATATATTATTAGTCACTTAATTGTTATTTTAATCATGTGTTTCATTAATAACTTAATTATTTTTAATATATAATGAAATGTAGCATTAATATAATTATAATATATGTAATAAGTATACTTTTGGTATACAAAATATATTTTTGTTTTAGTATAATAATAATAATGATAATAATAGTTATAATAAAATGATACTTTTAAAAAATGTTGATTTTAATAATAATGATAATAATAATAATAATACTTAATTTAATAAATATAATGATAGTAATAATAATAATAATAATAATAATAATAATAATAATAATAATAATAATAATAATTATATAAATTAAATTAAAATTAGAATAATATAATAATTATAATTATAGCTATTAATGAACTATGTGTGTTTTTAGGTTGTTCCCAAAACAGATTGAGGTTAACAGAAGCAAAAATGCAGGAAAATCACCACGGTTTAGGGTTCTTCGATTCATCTACAGAATAATAATCAAGCAATCAATCACCGATGTTCAATAGGTCATTGTTTCATCATCATCATCATTGTTCGAGTATCATTCAACCCAAAAATCAGGTCATCAATTTCGATCTTGATTGTATCAGAATCATCATCGTATCATCAATTGATCAAGTAAGTAAGTAATTGATTAATTAATTATTATTTTAATTTCTTCAACCCTCCCTATGTATTATGTATTTTAAGTTTACAGAAATTGAAAAAGAAAGAGAGATGTGGAAGAGAGTAACAGGTATTTGACAGAAACTTAAAGAAAACATAAAAGAAATCGTATGTGTTGATGATTATTTAGTGTGTGTGGCTTTTTGAATAGTGAACAGAAAAACAAAAGTAATGCAACAGGTTAAATGGGTGACGGATGCAGGCAAGTGGAATTAACAGGTGGCCTGGTGGCTATTTCGAAGAGAAAACAGTAAAACAACTGCAGCAATGTGTATATGCGATGGTGATTTAATGAATGATCAAAAACAGAAACCAAATTAGTTTTAGAGGGTATGTTCTTGGATGGTTTCCAGCCAAAACAGAAACACAGAATCATATCAGCAGGGTTTGAGTGGATTTATGATATTTGTTTTGGTGGTTTATTTGTAAACAGAGATAGGAAAACAAAAGCTTTGAAATGGTTTAATGGTGTTTGTTAGATGTAACAAAATGAAGCAGGAGATAGCTCGATTAGTGGTTCATGATTTCTTGCGAGTTTCTTGTTGAACAGAGGGTAATACAGAAACTGTTGTAGCAGTTTTGATAAGGAAAAGTGAGGTTGGTTTAATAGTTGATGTTGTTGCTTGTGATAATTCTTGTAGTTAAAACAGGAACTAAACAGTGATGGTGAGTGGTGGTAATCGAACATAAACAGGAACCAGTAAAGTGTCGTGTGATGGTGGTGATCGATGTGTCTGCGGTGATTAATGTTGGTGTTCTGGGCTAACCAAAATAGAAAAGAACATGGATAGTAGTAGTATATATATGCAGGTTCTTCGTGGGTTTAATCCGAATAGGAACAGCAACTAGTAACTGTAGTATCATCAGAGCATGTTTGTTTAGTTGTCTTGGCTCATCGAACTGCTTAGTATCAGTCTACAAGAGAACAAACCAATGACAACAATAGTCTCCGAAGGTGTTTGGGTATTGAGTAGTAGCAAGTGGGTTTGATCAAACTTAACAAGTATACGGCTAGCAAGTTGGATGATCAAATAAGGTGGTAATGATATGGTTGATGATTTGTTGGAAAAGGAAAATCAATAACGTATAGGAATTAGAGTGATATGTTTGATTGAATTGGAAACAGATGCGTTTGTATTTATTATCTAGTGCATGCATATTAAATTGCAACTTGATAACAAAAGACATACCTTTATTGCTTTAGTAAATATTTCATGAAAGTTGATTGTTGGTATGCTACCGACACCATTTTTCTTTTTATTTAATTACTTATACATATATTTGTTAATTATCTTTTATATTATATAAATCCAAAAAGAAACAGTATCTCCCAATCATCCTATGAGCATCGAGTTTCAACTTTGGTGTACCACTATACATCACCATCATTCCAAATTCAATGTAATACGTATTGTATTCTCATATTAGATTACTAACTATTTAGTTATTAATTTTACTTATTATTGTTTATTACTTATTAATATTAATTTAAATTATTAGTAAGTTAAGATTTATATATAATTATTGGATCATTCGATGTTTATATGCCAAAATTGACTTATGAATTCTTTAACTAAAAGTTACACGTCAAGGAAGAAATGTGAAGAAAAATGATTAAGCAAGTTGATATGCTTTACAAAATCACTCATAAAGTCACCTGTCTTCCGTCTTAATTAAAATATACATAGTTTTAAAATGTAATATATAAAATTTGTAGTTTATGTAAATATGAAGATAATTGTATCTTTAACAATCTTAAAAGTTATATATTAATACCTCATATAAAATTTTCGTTTGTACGATTAGATTTTATTACGTCGTTGAATGTGTGTGTGTATATATATATATATATATATATATATATATATATATATATATATATATATATATATATATATATATATATATTAACTTTTGTTCATGAATCATCGGAAATAGTAGAAGGTTATATGAATATGTGAACATAGTTCCAAAAATTTTTGAGACTCAACATTACAGACTTTGCTTATCGTGTCGAAACCATATAAAGATTAAGTTTAAATTTGGTCAGAAGTTTTCGGGTCATCACAGATAACACATGCATATCCTACCAACGTTTGAATGGTTCGTTCACTTTGACCAACAGTTTGCGGATGATAAATAGTACTCATGCCAAGTTGAGTTCTAAGAGCAGATTGTAAAGATATCCAGAATCTAGAAATGAATCGACTGTTGTGATCAAAAATGATAGAGATAGAGACTCTATGATGTGAGACAATCTCTTTGACATAAGGTTGTGACAATTTCTCCATTTTGTCGGGTCTTTGATTGGTAATAAATGTGCAGACTTAGTAAGTAAGACACTTGCTCAAATACTCAGCAAATCTCGGATTTCAGATTAGGCCACCAATAAAACTCTTTCACATCATGATACATTTTACTAGAGCCTGGGTGAATAGAATACCTAGTCTTATGTGCTTAATCCAAGACTAGTTCTCGAAGATTTCCGAAGATTGGGACCCAGATTCGGTTATTGAAATAACTTGTTCCATTTCCCTTAAGTTCAAGTTGCTTTTCGAGACCTTTAAGTCCCTCAAGTTGGACATTCTCTTCCTTCACTGCCTCAAGTTGTGCTTCACGATTTTGAGATGTAAGATTCGTATGAATAACCATGTTTAAAGCTCGAACTCGAATCGGTTTGACACGATCCTTTCTACTAAGGGCATCGGCAACTACATCTGACTTACCGGGATGATACTTGAGCTTGCAGTCGTATTCATTTAATAACTCAACCCAACGCCTTTGTTTCATGTTTAGTTGCTTCTGGTCAAAGATATGTTGTGAAATGTCCCGTTCTTATTGATTAAAAATGTTCCATATTAATTGATTTCGTTGCGAGGTTTTGACCTCTATATGAGACGTTTTTCAAAGACTGCATTCATTTTTAAAACAAACCATAACCTTTATTTCATTAATAAAGGTTTAAAAAGCTTTACGTAGATTATCAAATAATGATAATCTAAAATATCCTGTTTACACACGACCATTACATAATGGTTTACAATACAAATATGTTACATCGAAATCAGTTTCTTGAATGCAGTTTTTACACAATATCATACAAACATGGACTCCAAATCTTGTCCTTATTTTAGTATGCAACTGCGGAAGCTCTTAATATTCACCTGAGAATAAACATGCTTTAAACGTCAACAAAAATGTTGGTGAGTTATAGGTTTAACCTATATATATCAAATCGTAACAATAGACCACAAGATTTCATATTTCAATACACATCCCATACATAGAGATAAAAATCATTCATATGGTGAACACCTGGTAACCGACATTAACAAGATGCATATATAAGAATATCCCCATCATTCCGGGACACCCTTCGGATATGATATAAATTTCGAAGTACTAAAGCATCCGGTACTTTGGATGGGGTTTGTTAGGCCCAATAGATCTATCTTTAGGATTCGCGTCAATTAGGGTGTCTGTTCCCTAATTCTTAGATTACCAGACTTAATAAAAAGGGGCATATCCGATCTCGATAATTCAACCATAGAATGTAGTTTCACGTACTTGTGTCTATTTTGTAAATCATTTATAAAACCTGCATGTATTCTCATCCCAAAAATATTAGATTTTAAAAGTGGGACTATAACTCACGTTCACAGATTTTTACTTCGTCGGGAAGTAAGACTTGGCCACTGGTTGATTCACGAACCTATAATAATATATACATATATATCAAAGTATGTTCAAAATATATTTACAACACTTTTAATATATTTTGATGTTTTAAGTTTATTAAGTCAGCTGTCCTCGTTAGTAACCTACAACTAGTTGTCCACAGTTAGATGTACATAAATAAATCGATAAATATTATCTTGAATCAATCCACGACCCAGTGTATATGTATCTCAGTATTGATCACAACTCAAACTATATATATTTTGGAATCAACCTCAACCCTGTATAGCTAACTCCAACATTCACATATAGAGTGTCTATGGTTGTTCCGAAATATATATAGATGTGTCGACATGATAGGTCGAAACATTGTATACGTGTCTATGGTATCTCAAGATTACATAATATACAATACAAGTTGATTAAGTTATGGTTGGAATAGATTTGTTACCAATTTTCACGTAGCTAAAATGAGAAAAATTATCCAATCTTGTTTTACCCATAACTTCTTCATTTTAAATCCGTTTTGAGTGAATCAAATTGCTATGGTTTCATATTGAACTATATTTTATGAATCTAAACACAAAAAGTATAGGTTTATTGTCGGAAAAATAAGTTACAAGTCGTTTTTGTAAAGGTAGTCATTTCAGTCGAAAGAACGACGTCTAGATTACCATTTTAGAAAACATACTTCCACTTTGAGTTTAACCATAATTTTTGGATATAGTTTCATGTTCATAATAAAAATCATTTTCTCAGAATAACAACTTTTAAATCAAAGTTTATCATAGTTTTTAATTAACTAACCCAAAACAGCCCGCGGTGTTACTACGACGGCGTAAATCCGGTTTTACGGTGTTTTTCGTGTTTCCAGGTTTTAAATCATTAAGTTAGCATATCATATAGATATAGAACATGTGTTTAGTTGATTTTAAAAGTCAAGTTAGAAGGATTAACTTTTGTTTGCGAACAAGTTTAGAATTAACTAAACTATGTTCTAGTGATTACAAGTTTAAACCTTCGAATAAGATAGCTTTATATGTATGAATCGAATGATGTTATGAACATCATTACTACCTTAAGTTCCTTGGATAAACCTACTGGAAAAGAGAAAAATGGATCTAGCTTCAACGGATCCTTGGATGGCTCGAAGTTCTTGAAGCAGAATCATGACACGAAAACAAGTTCAAGTAAGATCATCACTTGAAATAAGATTGTTAGAGTTATAGAAATTGAACCAAAGTTTGAATATGATTATTACCTTGTATTAGAATGATAACCTACTGTAAGAAACAAAGATTTCTTGAGGTTGGATGATCACCTTACAAGATTGGAAGTGAGCTAGCAAACTTGAAAGTATTCTTGATTTTATGTAACTAGAACTTGTAGAATATATGAAGAACACTTAGAACTTGAAGATAGAACTTGAGAGAGATCAATTAGATGAAGAAAATTGAAGAATGAAAGTGTTTGTAGGTGTTTTTGGTCGTTGGTGTATGGATTAGATATAAAGGATATGTAATTTTGTTTTCATGTAAATAAGTCATGAATGATTACTCATATTTTTGTAATTTTATGAGATATTTCATGCTAGTTGCCAAATGATGGTTCCCAGATGTGTTAGGTGACTCACATGGGCTTCTAAGAGCTGATCATTGGAGTGTATATACTAATAGTACATACATCTAAAAGCTGTGTATTGTACGAGTACGAATACGGGTGCATACGAGTAGAATTGTTGATGAAACTGAACGAGGATGTAATTGTAAGCATTTTTGTTAAGTAGAAGTATTTTGATAAGTGAATTGAAGTCTTTCAAAAGTGTATAAATACATATTAAAACACTACATGTATATACATTTTAACTGAGTCGTTAAGTCATCGTTAGTCGTTACATGTAAGTGTTGTTTTGAAACCTTTAGGTTAACGATCTTGTTAAATGTGGTTAACCCAATGTTTATAATATCAAATGAAATTTTAAATTATTATATTATCATGATATTATCATGTATGAATATCTCTTAATATTATATATATACATTAAATGTCTTTACAACGATAATCGTTACATATATGTCTCGTTTAAAAATCATTAAGTTAGTAGTCTTGTTTTTACATATGTAGTTCATTGTTAATATACTTAATGATATGTTTAATTATCATAGTATAATGTTAACTATATATATATCCATATATATGTCATCATATAGTTTTTTCAAGTTTTAACGTTCGTGAATCACCGGTCAACTTGGGTGGTCAATTGTCTATATGAAACATATTTCAATTAATCAAGTCTTAACAAGTTTGATTGCTTAACATGTTGGAAACATTTAATCATGTAAATATCAATCTCAATTAATATATATAAACATGGAAAAGTTCGGGTCACTACAGTACCTACCCGTTAAATAAATTTCGTCTCGAAATTTTAAGCTGTTGAAGGTGTTGACGAATCTTCTGGAAATAGATGCGGCTATTTCTTCTTCATCAGATCTTCATGCTCCCAGGTGAACTCGGGTCCTCTACGAGCATTCCATCGAACCTTAACAATTGGTATCTTGTTTTGCTTAAGTCTTTTAACCTCACGATCCATTATTTCGACGGGTTCTTCGATGAATTGGAGTTTTTCGTTGATTTGGATTTCATCTAACGGAATAGTGAGATCTTCTTTAGCAAAACATTTCTTCAAATTCGAGACGTGGAAAGTGTTATGTACAGCCGCGAGTTGTTGAGGTAACTCAAGTCGGTAAGCTACTAGTCCGACACGATCAATAATCTTGAATGGTCCAATATACCTTGGATTTAATTTCCCTCGTTTACCAAATCGAACAACGCCTTTCCAAGGTGCAACTTTAAGCATGACCATCTCTCCAATTTCAAATTCTATATCTTTTCTTTTAATGTCAGCGTAGCTCTTTTGTCGACTTTGGGCGGTTTTCAACCGTTGTTGAATTTGGATGATCTTCTCGGTAGTTTCTTGTATAATCTCCGGACCCGTAATCTGTCTATCCCCCACTTCACTCCAACAAATCGGAGACCTGCACTTTCTACCATAAAGTGCTTCAAACGGCGCCATCTCAATGCTTGAATGGTAGCTGTTGTTGTTGGAAAATTCTGCTAACGGTAGATGTCGATCCCAACTGTTTCCGAAATCAATAACACATGCTCGTAGCATGTCTTCAAGTGTTTGTATCGTCCTTTCACTCTGCCCATCAGTTTGTGGATGATAGGCAGTACTCATGTCTAGACGAGTTCCTAATGCTTGCTGTAATGTCTGCCAGAATCTTGAAATAAATCTGCCATCCCTATCAGAGATAATAGAGATTGGTATTCCATGTCTGGAGACGACTTCTTTCAAATACAGTCGTGCTAACTTCTCCATCTTGTCATCTTCTCTTATTGGCAGGAAGTGTGCTGATTTGGTGAGACGATCAACTATTACCCAAATAGTATCAAAACCACTTGCAGTCCTTGGCAATTTAGTGATGAAATCCATGGTAATGTTTTCCCATTTCCATTCTGGGATTTCGGGTTGTTGAAGTAGACCTGATGGTTTCTGATGCTCAGCTTTGACCTTAGAACACGTCAAACATTCTCCTACGTATTTAGCAACATCGGCTTTCATACCCGGCCACCAAAAATGTTTCTTGAGATCCTTGTACATCTTCCCCGTTCCAGGATGTATTGAGTATCTGGTTTTATGAGCTTCTCTAAGTACCATTTCTCTCATATCTCCAAATTTTGGTACCCAAATCCTTTCAGCCCTATACCGGGTTCCGTCTTCCCGAATATTAAGATGCTTCTCCGATCCTTTGGGTATTTCATCCTTTAAATTTCCCTCTTTTAAAACTCCTTGTTGCGCCTCCTTTATTTGAGTAGTAAGGTTATTGTGAATCATTATATTCATAGATTTTACTCGAATAGGTTCTCTGTCCTTCCTGCTCAAGGCGTCGGCTACCACATTTGCCTTCCCCGGGTGGTAACGAATCTCAAAGTCGTAATCATTCAATAATTCAATCCACCTACGCTGCCTCATATTCAGTTGTTTCTGATTAAATATGTGTTGAAGACTTTTGTGGTCGGTATATATAATACTTTTGACCCCATATAAGTAGTGCCTCCAAGTCTTTAATGCAAAAACAACCGCGCCTAATTCCAAATCATGCGTCGTATAATTTTGTTCGTGAATCTTCAATTGTCTAGACGCATAAGCAATCACCTACGTTCGTTGCATTAATACACAACCGAGACCTTGCTTTGATGCGTCACAATAAATCACAAAATCATCATTCCCTTCAGGCAATGACAATATAGGTGCCGTAGTTAGCTTTTTCTTCAATAACTGAAACGCTTTCTCTTTTTCATCATTCCATTCAAATTTCTTCCCTTTATGCGTTAATGCAGTCAAGGGTTTTGCTATTCTGGAAAAGTCTTGGATGAACCTTCTGTAGTAACCAGCTAGTCCTAAAAATTGGCGTATGTGTTTCGGAGTTTTCAGGGTTTCCCACTTTTCAACAGTTTCTATCTTTGCCGGATCCACCTTAATACCTTCTTTGTTCACTATGTGACCGAGGAATTGAACTTCTTCCAACCAAAATGCACACTTTGAAAACTTAGCGTACAATTCTTCCTTCCTCAATACTTCTAACACCTTTCTCAAATGTTCACCGCGTTCTTGGTCATTCTTTGAGTAAATAAGTATGTCATCAATGAAAACAATGACAAACTTGTCAAGGTATGGTCCACACACTCGGTTCATAAGGTCTATGAACACAGCTGGTGCATTAGTTAAACCAAACGGCATGACCATAAACTCGTAATGACCGTAACGTGTTCTGAAAGCAGTCTTTGGAATATCATCTTCTTTCACCCGCATTTGATGATACCCGGAACGTAAGTCAATCTTTGAATAAACAGACGAGCCTTGTAGTTGATCAAATAAGTCGTCGATTCTCGGTAGTGGGTAGCGGTTCTTGATGGTAAGTTTGTTCAACTCTCGGTAGTCGATACACAACCTGAATGTACCATCTTTCTTCTTGACAAACAAAACAGGAGCTCCCCACGGTGATGTGCTTGGTCGAATGAAACCACGCTCTAAAAGTTCTTGTAATTGGCTTTGCAGTTCTTTCATCTCGCTGGGTGCGAGTCTGTAAGGAGCACGAGCTATTGGTGCAGCTCCTGGTACAAGATCTATTTGAAATTCAACGGATCGATGTGGGGGTAATCCCGGTAATTCTTTCGGAAATACATCGGGAAATTCTTTTGCAATGGGAACATCATTGATCCTCTTTTCTTCAATTTGTACTTTCTCGACGTGTGCTAGAACAGCATAGCAACCTTTTCTTATTAGTTTTTGTGCCTTCAAATTACTAATAAGATGTAGCTTCGTGTTGCCCTTTTCTCCGTGCACCATTAAGGGTTTTCCTTTTTCTCGTATAATGCGAATTGCATTTTTGTAACAAACGATCTCTGCTTTCACTTCTTTCAACCAGTCCATACCGATTATCACATCAAAACTCCCTAACTCTACTTGTATCAAATCAATCTTAAATGTTTCGCTAACTATTTTAATTTCTCGATTCCGACATATATTATCTGCTGAAATTAATTTACCATTTGCTAATTCGAGTAAAAATTTACTATCCAAAGGCGTCAATGGACAACTTAATTTAGCACAAAAATCTCTACTCATATAGCTTCTATCCGCACCCGAATCAAATAAAACGAAAGCAAATTTATTGTCAATAAGAAACGTACCCGTAACATGCTCCGGGTCTTCTTGTGCCTCTGCCGCATTAATATTGAAAACTCTTCCGCGGCCTTGTCCATTCGTGTTCTCCTGGTTCGGGCAATTTCTAATAATGTGGCCCGGTTTTCAACATTTATAACAAACTACATTGCCATAACTTGCTCCGACACTACTTGCTCCGCCATTACTCATTCCGACACCATTTGTTCCTTTCGTTCTATTAACCCCTGGTCCGTAGACCTCACACTTTGCCACGCTATGACCATTTCTTTTACACTTGTTGCAAAATTTGGTGCAGAACCCCGAGTGATACTTTTCACACCTTTGGCATAGCTGCTTCTGATTGTTGTTGTTGTTGTTGCGGTTATTATTGTTGTTGGGATGATTGTTGTAGTTGCTGTTGTTGTTGTTGTTATTGTTGGGCCGTTTGTTGTAGCTGCGATTGATGTTGCGATTGTTGGGATAATTGTTGCGATTATTGTTGTAATTACTGTTGTTGTTGTATTGGTGATTCTTATCACCGTTTTCCTCCCACTTTCTTTTGACTTGCTTCACATTGGCCTCTTCAGCAGTCTGTTCTTTAATTCTTTCTTCAATCTGGTTCACTAGTTTGTGAGCCATTCTACATGCCTGTTGTATTGAGGCGGGCTCGTGTGAACTTATATCTTCTTGGATTCTTTCCGGTAATCCTTTCACAAACGCGTCGATCTTCTCTTCCTCATCTTCGAATGCTCCCGGACACAATAGGCACAATTCTGTGAATCGTCTTTCGTACGTGGTAATATCAAATCCTTGGGTTCGTAACCCTCTAAGTTCTGTCTTGAGCTTATTGACCTCGGTTCTGGGACGGTACTTCTCGTTCATCAAGTGCTTGAATGCTGACCACGGTAGTGCGTACGCATCGTCTTGTCCCACTTGCTCTAGATAGGTATTCCACCATGTTAACGCAGAACCTGTAAAGGTATGCGTAGCGTACTTCACTTTGTCCTCTTCAGTACACTTACTTATGGCAAACACCGATTCAACCTTCTCGGTCCACCGTTTCAATCCGATCGGTCCTTCGGTTCCATCAAATTCCAAAGGTTTGCAGGCAGTGAATTCTTTATAGGTGCATCCTACACGATTTCCTGTACTGCTAGATCCAAGGTTATTGTTGGTATGTAGCGCAGCCTGTACTGCGGCTATGTTTGAAGCTAGAAAAGTACGGAATTCCTCTTCATTCATATTCACGGTGTGTCGAGTAGTCGGTGCCATTTCCTTCAAAATAGTCAAATGGAACAAGTTAATCATACAGAATATTAAGAGTAGTTAATAGTATTTCGTAGCATAATATGAACTCATTTATAAAAGCTTTTTCTTCATATTAGCGTTTTATAAGTTTAAATTCGGGTAGTACCCACCCGTTAAGTTCATACTAAGTAGCTAATATACAATTCAACTACTACAATTCTATATGAAAAACTTATTATAATAATATTTCGCGTTCAAACTTTTATACAATATTTTACAAACTTACAATACCGCTTATTTTACATAAAGCATGAAATATAGCACACAATAACTTTGATACAAGATAGTTGTGAAGATAATTCTAGCTAGTACACAAGTCGTTCAGCAAAGGCAATAAAGACACGTAATTCATACGTCCAGAAACAAGTCATGCATTCTGGTTTTACTAGGACTACTTCCCATCCTTGGTCTTATGGAAGATAACCGTTATGGCCGTTGATAAGACAGCGTGTTGTAACGTCGTCAAAGGGACGAGGGTTACGTAATGTCCAACAGTCCCGTAACAATCTAAAAACCTCATTTCTTACCCCAATTACCGACTCCGTCACTTGTGGGAACGTTTTGTTTAATAGTTGTAGCCCGATGTTCTTGTTCTCACTTTGGTGAAAAGTGAACATTACTAATCCGTAAGCATAACATGCTTCTTTATGTTGCATGTTAGCCGCTTTTTCTAAATCACGAAGTCCAATATTCGGATATATTGAGTCAAAATAATTTCTTAACCCATTGCGTAAAATAGCATTTGGGTTCCCCGCAATATATGCGTCAAAGTAAACACATCGTAACTTATGGATTTCCCAATGTGATATCCCCCATCTTTCGAACGAAAGCCTTTTATAAACCAAGGCATTCTTGGAACGTTCTTCGAATGTCTTACAAACTGATCTCGCCTTAAATAGTTGTGCCGAAGAATTCTGACCGACTTTAGACAAGATTTCATCAATCATGTCTCCGGGTAGGTCTCTTAAAATATTGGGTTGTCTATCCATTTTGTGTTTTTATACTGTAAAATAGACAAGAGTTAGATTCATAAAAAAAATACTTATTAATACAAGCAATTTTTACATATATCATAAAGCATAAGCACACTATATTACATATATTACACCACACGAATACAACTATCTTATTGCGACTCGCTTGTTTCTTCTTCTTCGGTTTTGGTTCGTTTTGCCAAGTTTCTAGGGATATATTGAAATGTCCCGTTTTTATTGATTAAAAACGTTCCATATTAATTGATTTCGTTGCGAGGTTTTGACCTCTATATGAGACGTTTTTCAAAGACTGCATTCATTTTAAAACAAACCATAACCTTTATTTCACCAATAAAGGTTTAAAAAGCTTTACGTAGATTATCAAATAATGATAATCTAAAATATCCTGTTTACACACGACCATTACATAATGGTTTACAATACAAATATGTTACAACAAAATAAGTTTCTTGAATGTAGTTTTTACACAATATCATACATGCATGGACTCCAAATCTCGTCCTTATTTAAGTATGCGACAGCGGAAGCTCTTAATAATCACCTGAGAATAAACATGCTTAAAACGTCAACAAAAATGTTGGTGAGTTATAGGTTTAACCTATATATATCAAATCATAATAATAGACCACAAGATTTCATATTTCAATACACATCCCATACATAGAGATAAAAATCATTCATATGGTGAACACCTGGTAACCAACATTAACAAGATGCATATATAAGAATATCCCCATCATTCCGGGACACCTTTCGGATATGATATAAATTTCGAAGTACTAAAGCATCCGGTACTTTGGATGGGGTTTGTTAGGCCCAATAGATCTATCTTTAGGATTCGCATCAATTAAGGTGTCTGTTCCCTAATTCTTAGATTACCAGACTTAATAAAAAGAGGCATATTCGATTTTGATAATTCAACCATAGAATGTAGTTTCACGTACTTGTGTCTATTTTGTAAATCATTTATAAAACCTGCATGTATTCTCATCCCAAAAATATTAGATTTTAAAAGTGGGACTATAACTCACTTTCACAGATTTTTACTTCGTCGGGAAGTAAGACTTGGCCACTGGTTGATTCACGAACCTATAACAATATATACATATATATCAAAGTATGTTCAAACTATATTTACAACACTTTTAATATATTTTGATGTTTTAAGTTTATTAAGTCAGCTGTCCTCGTTAGTAACCTACAACTAGTTGTCCACAGTTAGATGTACAGAAATAAATCGATAAATATTATCTTGAATCAATCCATGACCCAGTGTATACGTATCTCAGTATTGATCACAACTCAAACTATATATATTTTGGAATCAACCTCAACCCTGTATAGCTAACTCCAACATTCACATATAGAGTGTCTATGGTTGTTCCGAAATATATATAGATGTGTCGACATGATAGGTCGAAACATTGTATACGTGTCTATGGTATCTCAAGATTACATAATATACAATACAAGTTGATTAAGTTATGGTTGGAATAGATTTGTTAACAATTTTCACGTAGCTAAAATGAGAAAAATTATCCAATCTTGTTTTACCCATAACTTCTTCATTTTAAATCCGTTTTGAGTAAATCAAATTGCTATGGTTTCATATTGAACTCTATTTTATGAACCTAAACAGAAAAAGTATAGGTTTATAGTCGGAAAAATAAGTTACAAGTCATTTTTGTAAAGGTAGTCATTTCAGTCGAAAGAACGACGTCTAGATGACCATTTTAGAAAACATACTTCCACTTTGAGTTTAACCATAATTTTTGGATATAGTTTCATGTTCATAATAAAAATCATTTTCTCAGAATAACAACTTTTAAATCAAATTTTATCATAGTTTTTAATTAACTAACCCAAAACAGCCCGCGGTGTTACTACGACGGCGTAAATCCGGTTTTACGGTGTTTTTCGTGTTTCCAGGTTTTAAATCATTAAGTTAGCATATCATATAGATATAGAACATGTGTTTAGTTGATTTTAAAATTCAAGTTAGAAGGATTAACTTTTATTTGCGAACAAGTTTAGAATTAACTAAACTATGTTCTGGTGATTACAAGTTTAAACCTTCGAATAAGATAGCTTTATATGTATGAATCGAATGATGTTATGAAAATGATTACTACCTTAAGTTCCTTGGATAAACCTACTGGAAAATATAAAAGTGGATCTAGCTTCAATGGATCCTTGGATGGCTCGAAGTTCTTGAAGCAGAATCATGACACGAAAACAAGTTCAAGTAAGATCATCACTTGAAATAAGATTGTTATAGTTATAGAAATTGAACCAAAGTTTGAATATGATTATTACCTTGTATTAGAATGATAACCTACTGTAAGAAACAAAGATTTCTTGAGGTTGGATGATCACCTTACAAGATTGGAAGTGAGCTAGCAAACTTGAAAGTATTCTTGATTTTATGAAACTAGAACTTTTGGAATTTATGAAGAACACTTAGAACTTGAAGATAGAACTTGAGAGAGATCAATTAGATGAAGAAAATTGAAGAATGAAAGTGTTTGTAGGTGTTTTTGGTCGTTGGTGTATGGATTAGATATAAAGGATATGTAATTTTGTTTTCATGTAAATAAGTCATGAATGATTACTCATATTTTTGTAATTTTATGAGATATTTCATGCTAGTTGCCAAATGATGGTTCCCACATGTGTTAGGTGACTCACATGGGCTGCTAAGAGCTGATCATTGGAGTGTATATACAAATAGTACATACATCTAAAAGCTGTGTATTGTACGAGTACGAATACGGGTGCATACGAGTAGAATTGTTGATGAAACTGAACGAGGATGTAATTGTAAGAATTTTTGTTAAGTAGAAGTATTTTGATAAGTGTATTGAAGTCTTTCAAAAGTGTATAAATACATATTAAAACACTACATGTATATACATTTTAACTGAGTCGTTAAGTCATCGTTAGTCGTTACATGTAAGTGTTGTTTTGAAACCTTTAGGTTAACGATCTTGTTAAATGTTGTTAACCCAATGTTTATAATATCAAATGAGATTTTAAATTATTATATTATCTTGATATTATCATGTATGAATATCTCTTAATATGATATATATACATTAAATGTCTTTACAACGATAATCGTTACATATATGTCTCGTTTAAAAATCATTAAGTTAGTAGTCTTGTTTTTACATATGTAGTTCATTGTTAATATACTTAATGATATGTTTACTTATCATAGTATCATGTTAACTATATATATATATCCATATATATGTCATCATATAGTTTTTACAAGTTTTAACGTTCGTGAATCACCGGTCAACTTGGGTGGTCAATTGTCTATATGAAACATATTTCAATTAATCAAGTCTTAACAAGTTTGATTGCTTAACATGTTGGAAACATTTAATCATATAAATATCAATCTCAATTAATATATATAAACATGGAAAAGTTCGGGTCACTATAGTACCTACCCGTTAAATAAATTTCGTCCCAAAATTTTAAGCTGTTGAAGGTGTTGACGAATCTTCTGGAAATAGATGCGGGTATTTCTTCTTCATCTGATCTTCACGCTCCCATGTGAACTCGGGTCCTCTACGAGCATTCCATCGAACCTTAACAATTGGTATCTTGTTTTGCTTAAGTCTTTTAACCTCACGATCCATTATTTCGACGGGTTCTTCGATGAATTGAAGTTTTTCGTTGATTTGGATTTCATCTAATAGAATAGTGAGATCTTCTTTAGCAAAACATTTCTTCAAATTCGAGACGTGGAAAGTGTTATGTACAGCTGCGAGTTGTTGAGGTAACTCAAGTCGGTAAGCTACTGGTCCGACACGATCAATAATCTTGAATGGTCCAATATACCTTGGATTTAATTTCCCTCGTTTACCAAATCGAACAACGCCTTTCCAAGGTGCAACTTTAAGCATGACCATCTCTCCAATTTCAAATTCTATATCTTTTCTTTTAATGTCAGCGTAGCTCTTTTGTCGACTTTGGGCGGTTTTCAACCGTTGTTGAATTTGGATGATCTTCTCGGTAGTTTTTTGTATAATCTCTGAACCCGTAATCTGTCTATCCCCCACTTCACTCCAACAAATTGGAGACCTGCACTTTCTACCATAAAGTGCTTCAAACGGCGCCATCTCAATGCTTGAATGGTAGCTGGTGTTGTAGGAAAATTCTGCTAACGGTAGATGTCGATCCCAACTGTTTCCGAAATCAATAACACATGCTCGTAGCATGTCTTCAAGCGTTTGTATTGTCCTTTCACTCTACCCATCAGTTTGTGGATGATAGGCAGTACTCATGTCTAGACGAGTTCCTAATACTTGCTGTAATGTCTGCCAGAATCTTGAAATAAATCTGCCATCCCTATCAGAGATAATAGAGATTGGTATTCCAGGTCTGGAGATGACTTCCTTCAAATACAGTCGTGCTAACTTCTCCATCTTGTCATCTTCTCTTATTGGCAGGAAGTGTGCTGATTTGGTGAGACGATCAACTATTACCCAAATAGTATCAAAACCACTTGCAGTCCTTGGCAATTTAGTGATGAAATCCATGGTAATGTTTTCCCATTTCCATTCTGGGATTTCGGGTTGTTGAAGTAGACCTGATGGTTTCTGATGCTCAGCTTTGACCTTAGAACACGTCAAACATTCTCCTACGTATTTAGCAACATAGGCTTTCATACCCGGCCACCAAAAATGTTTCTTGAGATCCTTGTACATCTTCCCCGTTTCAGGATGTATTGAGTATCTGGTTTTATGAGCTTCTCTAAGTACCATTTCTCTCATATCTCCAAATTTTGGTACCCAAATCCTTTCAGCCCTATACCGGGTTCCGTCTTCCCGAATATTAAGATGCTTCTCTGATCCTTTGGGTATTTCATCCTTTAAATTTCCCTCTTTTAAAACTCCTTGTTGCGCCTCCTTTATTTGAGTAGTAAGGTTATTATGAATCATTATATTCATAGATTTTACTCGAATGGGTTCTCTGTCCTTCCTACTCAAGGCATCGGCTACCACATTTGCCTTCCCCGGGTGGTAACGAATCTCAAAGTCGTAATCATTCAACAATTCAATCCACCTACGCTGCCTCATATTCAGTTGTTTCTGATTAAATATGTGTTGAAGACTTTTATGGTCGGTATATATTATACTTTTGACCCCATATAAGTAGTGCCTCCAAGTCTTTAATGCAAAAACAACCGCGCCTAATTCAAAATCATGTGTCGTATAATTTTGTTCGTGAATCTTCAATTGTCTAGACGCATAAGCAATCACCTTCGTTCGTTGTATTAATACACAACCGAGACCTTGCTTTGATGCGTCACAATAAATCACAAAATCATCATTCCCTTCAGGCAATGACAATATAGGTGCCGTAGTTAGCTTTTTCTTCAATAACTGAAACGCTTTCTCTTGTTCATCATTCCATTCAAATTTCTTCCCTTTATGCGTTAATGCAGTCAAGGGTTTTGCTATTCTGGAAAAGTCTTGGATGAACCTTCTGTAGTAACCAGCTAGTCCTAAAAACTGGCGTATGTGTTTCGGAGTTTTCGGGGTTTCCCACTTTTCAACAGTTTCTATCTTTGCCGGATCCACCTTAATACCTTCTTTGTTCACTATGTGACCGAGGAATTGAACTTCTTCCAACCAAAATGCACACTTTGAAAACTTAGCGTACAATTCTTCCTTCCTCAATACTTCTAACACCTTTCTCAAATGTTCACCGTGTTCTTGGTCCTTCTTTGAGTAAATAAGTATGTCATCAATGAAAACAATGACAAACTTGTCAAGGTATGGTCCACACACTCGGTTCATAAGGTTCATGAACACAGCTGGTGCATTAGTTAAACCAAAAGGCATGACCATAAACTCGTAATGACCGTAACGTGTTCTGAAAGCAGTCTTTGGAATATCATCTTCTTTCACCCGCATTTGATGATACCCAGAACGTAAGTCAATCTTTGAATAAACAGACGAGCCTTGTAGTTGATCAAATAAGTCGTCGATTCTCGGTAGTGGGTAGCGGTTCTTGATGGTAAGTTTGTTCAACTCTCGGTAGTCGATACACAACCTGAATGTACCATCTTTCTTCTTGACAAACAAAACAGGAGCTCCCCACGGTGATGTGCTTGGTCGAATGAAACCACGCTCTAAAAGTTCTTGTAATTGGCTTTGCAGTTCTTTCATCTCGCTGGGTGCGAGTCTGTAAGGAGCACGAGCTATTGGTGCAGCTCCTGGTACAAGATCTATTTGAAATTCAACGGATCGATGTGGGGGTAATCCCGGTAATTCTTTCGGAAATACATCGGGAAATTCTTTTGCAATGGGAACATCATTGATGCTCTTTTCTTCAGTTTGTACTTTCTCGACGTGTGCTAGAACAGCATAGCAACCTTTTCTTATTAGTTTTTGTGCCTTCAAATTACTAATAAGATGTAGCTTCGTGTTGCCCTTTTCTCCGTACA
The DNA here is from genome assembly GCF_046630445.1 of Rutidosis leptorrhynchoides. NCBI lineage: Eukaryota > Viridiplantae > Streptophyta > Magnoliopsida > Asterales > Asteraceae > Rutidosis > Rutidosis leptorrhynchoides. The sequence goes on from NC_092339.1 coordinate 193,314,622, forward strand.
CCATTAAGGGTTTTCCTTTTTCTCGTATAATGCGAATTGCATTTTTGTAACAAACGATCTCTGCTTTCACTTCTTTCAACCAGTCCATACCGATTATCACATCAAAACTCCCTAACTCTACTGGTATCAAATCAATCTTAAATGTTTCGCTAACCAGTTTAATTTCTCGATTCCGACATATATTATCTGCTGAAATTAATTTACCATTTGCTAATTCGAGTAAAAATTTACTATCCAAAGGCGTCAATGGACAACTTAACTTAGCACAAAAATCTCTACTCATATAGCTTCTATCCGCACCCGAATCAAATAAAACGTAAGCAGATTTATTGTCAATAAGAAACGTACCCGTAACAAGCTCCGGGTCTTCCTGTGCCTCTGCCGCATTAATATTGAAAACTCTTCCGCGGCCATGTCCATTCGTGTTCTCCTGGTTCGGGCAATTTCTAATAATGTGGCCCGGTTTTCCACATTTATAACAAACTACATTGGCATAACTTGCTCCAACACTACTTGCTCCGCCATTACTCGTTCCGACACCATTTGTTCCTTTCGTTCTATTAACCCCTGGTCCGTAGACCTCACACTTCGCCGCGCTATGACCATTTCTTTTACACTTGTTGCAAAATTTGGTGCAGAACCCCGAGTGATACTTTTCACACCTTTGGCATAGCTGCTTCTGATTGTTGTTGTTGTTGCGGTTATTATTGTTGTTGGAATGATTGTTGTAGTTGCTGTTGTTGTTGTTGTTGTTGTTGTTGTTGGGCCGTTTGTTGTAGTTGCGATTGATGTTGCGATTGTTGGGATAATTGTTGCGATTATTGTTGTAATTGATGTTGTTGTTGTATTGGTGATTCTTATCACCGTTTTCCTCCCACTTTCTTTTAACTTGCTTCACATTGGCCTCTTCAGCAGTCTGTTCTTTAATTCTTTCTTCAATCTGGTTCACTAGTTTGTGAGCCATTCTACATGCCTGTTGTATGGAGGCGGGCTCGTGTGAACTTATATCTTCTTGGATTCTTTCCGGTAATCCTTTCACAAATGCGTCGATCTTCTCTTCCTCATCTTCGAAGACACAATAGGCACAATTCTGTGAATCGTCTTTCGTACGTGGTAATATCAAATCCTTGGGTTCGTAACCCTCTAAGTTCTATCTTGAGCTTATTGACCTCGGTTCTGGGACGGTACTTCTCGTTCATCAAGTGCTTGAATGCTGACCACGGTAGTGCGTACGCATCGTCTTGTCCCACTTGCTCTAGATAGGTATTCCACCATGTTAACGCAGAACCTGTGAAGGTATGCGTAGCGTACTTCACTTTGTCCTCTTCAGTACACTTACTTATGGCAAACACCGATTCGACCTTCTCGGTCCACCGTTTTAATCCGATCGGTCCTTCGGTTCCATCAAATTCCAAAGGTTTGCAGGCAGTGAATTCTTTGTAGGTGCATCCTACACGATTTCCTGTACTGCTAGATCCAAGGTTATTGTTGGTATGTAGCGCAGCCTGTACTGCGGCTATGTTTGAAGCTAGAAAAGTACGGAATTCCTCTTCATTCATATTCACGGTGTGTCGAGTAGTCGGTGCCATTTCCTTCAAAATAGTCAAATGGAACAAGTTAATCATACAGAATATTAAGAGTAGTTAATAGTATTTCGTAGCATAATATGAACTCATTTATAAAAGCTTTTTCTTCATATTAGCGTTTTATAAGTTTAAATTCGGGTAGTACCCACCCGTTAAGTTCATACTTAGTAGCTAATATACAATTCAACTACTACAATTCTATATGAAAAACTTATTATAATAATATTTCGCGTTCAAACTTTTATACAATATTTTACAAACTTACAATACCGCTTATTTTACATAAAGCATGAAATATAGCACACAATAACTTTGATACAAGATAGTTGTGAAGATAATTCTAGCTAGTACACAAGTCGTTCAGCAAAGGCAATAAAGACACGTAATTCATACGTCCAGAAACAAGTCATGCATTCTGGTTTTACTAGGACTACTTCCCATCCTTGGTCTTGTGGAACATAACTGTTATGGACGAGGGTTACGTAATGTCCAACAGTCCCGTAACAATCTAAAAACCTCATTTCTTACCCCAATTACCGACTCCATCACTTGTGGGAACGTTTTGTTTAATAGTTGTAGGCCGATGTTCTTGTTCTCACTTTGGTGAGAAGTGAACATTACTAATCCGTAAGCATAACATGCTTCTTTATGTTGCATGTTAGCCGCTTTTTCTAAATCACGAAGTCCAATATTCGGATATATTGAGTCAAAATAATTTCTTAACCCATTGCGTAAAATAGCATTTGGGTTCCCCGCAATATATGCGTCAAAGTAAACACATCGTAACTTATGGATTTCCCAATGTGATATCCCCCATCTTTCGAACGAAAGCCTTTTATAAACCAAGGCATTCTTGGAACGTTCTTCGAATGTCTTACAAACTGATCTCGCCTTAAATAGTTGTGCCGAAGAATTCTGACCGACTCTAGACAAGATTTCATCAATCATGTCTCCGGGTAGTTCTCTTAAAATATTGGGTTGTCTATCCATTTTGTGTTTTTATACTGTAAAATAGACAAGAGTTAGATTCATAAAAAAAAATACTTATTAATACAAGCAATTTTTACATATATCATAAAGCATAAGCACACTATATTACATATATTACACCACACGAATACAACTATCTTATTCCGACTCGCTTGTTTCTTCTTCTTCGGTTTTGGTTCGTTTTGCCAAGTTTCTAGGGATATATGATGTTCCCCTAATACGAGCCGTCGTTATCCACATTGGTTTAGAAAAACCTGGTGGTTTAGAGGTTCCCGGGTCATTGTTACAACTTAAGGACTTCGGGGGTTGACGATACATATAAAGTTCATCGGGGTTGGAATTAGATTTCTCTATTTTTATGCCCTTTCCCTTATTATTTTCTTTTGCCTTTTTAAATTCAGTTGGGGTAATTTCTATAACATCATCGGAATTCTCGTCAGAATCCGATTCATCGGAGAATTGGTAATCCTCCCAATATTTTGCTTCCTTGGCGGAAACACCATTGACCATAATTAACCTTGGTCGGTTGGTTGAGGATTTTCTTTTACTTAACCGTTTTATTATTTCCCCCACCGGTTCTATTTCTTCATCCGGTTCCGATTCTTCTTCCGGTTCCGATTCTTCTTCCGGTTCCGACTCTTCTTCCGGTTCCTCTTCGGGAACTTGTGAATCAGTCCACGAATCATTCCAATTTACATTTGACTCTTCATTATTATTAGGTGAGTCAATGGGACTTGTTCTAGAGGTAGACATCTATCACATAATATCAAACGCGTTAAGAGATTAATATATCACATAATATTCACATGTTAAAAATATATAGTTTCCAACAAAATTTGTTAAGCAATCATTTTTCAAGTAAACACGGTCGAAGTCCAGACTCACTAATGCATCCTAACAAACTCGATAAGACACACTAATGCAAAATTCTGGTTCTCTAAGACCAACGCTCGGATACCAACTGAAATGTCCCGTTCTTATTGATTAAAAACGTTCCATATTAATTGATTTTGTTGCGAGGTTTTGACCTCTATATGAGACGTTTTTCAAAGACTGCATTCATTTTAAAACAAACCATAACCTTTATTTCACCAATAAAGGTTTAAAAAGCTTTACGTAGATTATCAAATAATGATAATCTAAAATATCCTGTTTACACACGACCATTACATAATGGTTTAGAATACAAATATGTTACAACAAAATAAGTTTCTTGAATGCAGTTTTTACACAATATCATACATGCATGGACTCCAAATCTCGTCCTTATTTAAGTATGCGACAGCGGAAGCTCTTAATAATCACCTGAGAATAAACATGCTTAAAACGTCAACAAAAATGTTGGTGAGTTATAGGTTTAACCTATATATATCAAATCATAATAATAGACCACAAGATTTCATATTTCAATACACATCCCATACATAGAGATAAAAATCATTCATATGGTGAACACCTGGTAACCAACATTAACAAGATGCATATATAAGAATATCCCCATCATTCCGGGACACCCTTCGGATATGATATAAATTTCGAAGTACTAAAGCATCCGGTACTTTGGATGGGGTTTGTTAGGCCCAATAGATCTATCTTTAGGATTCACGTCAATTAGGGTATCTGTTCCCTAATTCTTAGATTACCAGACTTAATAAAAAGGGGCATATTCGATTTTGATAATTCAACCATAGAATGTAGTTTCACGTACTTGTGTCTATTTTGTAAATCATTTATAAAACCTGCATGTATTCTCATCCCAAAAATATTAGATTTTAAAAGTGGGACTATAACTCACTTTCACAGATTTTTACTTCGTCGGGAAGTAAGACTTGGCCACTGGTTGATTCACGAACCTATAACAATATATACATATATATCAAAGTATGTTCAAACTATATTTACAACACTTTTAATATATTTTGATGTTTTAAGTTTATTAAGTCAGCTGTCCTCGTTAGTAACCTACAACTAGTTGTCCACAGTTAGATGTACAGAAATAAATCGATAAATATTATCTTGAATCAATCCACGACCCAGTGTATACGTATCTCAGTATTGATCACAACTCAAACTATATATATTTTGGTATCAACCTCAACCCTGTATAGCTAACTCCAACATTCACATATAGAGTGTCTATGGTTGTTCCGAAATATATATAGATGTGTCGACATGATAGGTCGAAACATTGTATACGTGTCTATGGTATCTCAAGATTACATAATATACAATACAAGTTGATTAAGTTATGGTTGGAATAGATTTGTTAACAATTTTCACGTAGCTAAAATGAGAAAAATTATCCAATCTTGTTTTACCCATAACTTCTTCATTTTAAATCCATTTTGAGTAAATCAAATTGCTATGGTTTCATATTGAACTCTATTTTATGAACCTAAACAGAAAAAGTATAGGTTTATAGTCGGAAAAATAAGTTACAAGTCATTTTTGTAAAGGTAGTCATTTCAGTCGAAAGAACGACGTCTAGATGACCATTTTAGAAAACATACTTCCACTTTGAGTTTAACCATAATTTTTGGATATAGTTTCATGTTCATAATAAAAATCATTTTCTCAGAATAACAAATTTTAAATCAAATTTTATCATAGTTTTTAATTAACTAACCCAAAACAGCCCGCGGTGTTACTACGACGGCGTAAATCCGGTTTTACGGTGTTTTTCGTGTTTCCAGGTTTTAAATCATTAAGTTAGCATATCATATAGATATAGAACATGTGCTTAGTTGATTTTAAAAGTCAAGTTAGAAGGATTAACTTTTATTTGCGAACAAGTTTAGAATTAACTAAACTATGTTCTGGTGATTACAAGTTTAAACCTTCGAATAAGATAGCTTTATATGTATGAATCGAATGATGTTATGAACATCATTACTACCTTAAGTTCCTTGGATAAACCTACTGGAAAAGAGAAAAGTGGATCTAGCTTCAATGGATCCTTGGATGGCTCGAAGTTCTTGAAGCAGAATCATGACACGAAAACAAGTTCAAGTAAGATCATCACTTGAAATAAGATTGTTATAGTTATAGAAATTGAACCAAAGTTTGAATATGATTATTACCTTGTATTAGAATGATAACCTACTGTAAGAAACAAAGATTTCTTGAGGTTGGATGATCACCTTACAAGATTGGAAGTGAGCTAGCAAACTTGAAAGTATTCTTGATTTTATGAAACTAGAACTTTTGGAATTTATGAAGAACACTTAGAACTTGAAGATAGAACTTGAGAGAGATCAATTAGATGAAGAAAATTGAAGAATGAAAGTGTTTGTAGGTGTTTTTGGTCGTTGGTGTATGGATTAGATATAAAGGATATGTAATTTTGTTTTCATGTAAATAAGTCATGAATGATTACTCATATTTTTGTAATTTTATGAGATATTTCATGCTAGTTGCCAAATGATGGTTCCCACATGTGTTAGGTGACTCACATGGGCTGCTAAGATCTGATCATTGGAGTGTATATACCAATAGTACATACATCTAAAAGCTGTGTATTGTACGAGTACGAATACGGGTGCATACGAGTAGAATTGTTGATGAAACTGAACGAGGATGTAATTGTAAGAATTTTTGTTAAGTAGAAGTATTTTGATAAGTGTATTGAAGTCTTTCAAAAGTGTATAAATACATATTAAAACACTACATGTATATACATTTTAACTGAGTCGTTAAGTCATCGTTAGTCGTTACATGTAAGTGTTGTTTTGAAACCTTTAGGTTAACGATCTTGTTAAATGTTGTTAACCCAATGTTTATAATATCAAATGAGATTTTAAATTATTATATTATCTTGATATTATCATGTATGAATATCTCTTAATATGATATATATACATTAAATGTCTTTACAACGATAATCGTTACATATATGTCTCGTTTAAAAATCATTAAGTTAGTAGTCTTGTTTTTACATATGTAGTTCATTGTTAATATACTTAATGATATGTTTACTTAAAATAGTATCATGTTAACTATATATATATCCATATATATGTCATCATATAGTTTTTACAAGTTTTAACGTTCGTGAATCACCGGTCAACTTGGGTGGTCAATTGTCTATATGAAACATATTTCAATTAATCAAGTCTTAACAAGTTTGATTGCTTAACATGTTGGAAACATTTAATCATATAAATATCAATCTCAATTAATATATATAAACATGGAAAAGTTCGGGTCACGACATATATGATGTTCCACTAATACGAGCCGTAATTTTCCACATTGGTTTAGAAAAACCTGGTGGTTTAGAGGTTCCCGGGTCATTGTTACAACTTAAGGACTTCGGGGGTTGACGATACATATAAAGTTCATCGGGGTTGGAATTAGATTTCTCTATTTTTATGCCCTTTCCCTTATTATTTTCTTTTGCCTTTTTAAATTCAGTTAGGGTAATTTCTATAACATCATCGGAATTCTCGTCGGAATCCGATTCATCGGAGAATTGGTAATCCTCCCAATATTTTGCATCCTTGGCGGAAACACCATTGACCATAATTAACCTTGGTCGGTTGGTTGAGGATTTTCTTTTACTTAACCGTTTTATTATTTCCCCCACCGGTTCTATTTCTTCATCCGATTCCGATTCTTCTTCCGGTTCCGATTCTTCTTCTGGTTCCGACTCTTCTTCCGGTTCCTCTTCGGGATCTTGTGAATCAGTCCACGAATCATTCCAATTTACATTTGACTCTTCATTATTATTAGGTGAGTCAATGGGACTTGTTCTAGAGGTAGACATCTATCACATAATATCAAACGCGTTAAGAGATTAATATATCACATAATATTCACATGTTAAAAATATATAGTTTCCAACAAAATTTGTTAAGCAATCATTTTTCAAGTAAACACGGTCGAAGTCCAGACTCACTAATGCATCCTAACAAACTCGATAAGACACGCTAATGCAAAATTCTGGTTCTCTAAGACCAACGCTCGGATACCAACTGAAATGTCCCGTTCTTATTGATTAAAAACGTTCCATATTAATTGATTTCGTTGCGAGGTTTTGACCTCTATATGAGACGTTTTTCAAAGACTGCATTCATTTTTAAAACAAACCATAACCTTTATTTCATTAATAAAGGTTTAAAAAGCTTTACGTAGATTATCAAATAATGATAATCTAAAATATCCTGTTTACACACGACCATTACATAATGGTTTACAATACAAATATGTTACATCGAAATCAGTTTCTTGAATGCAGTTTTTACACAATATCATACAAACATGGACTCCAAATCTTGTTCTTATTTTAGTATGCAACAGCGGAAGCTCTTAATATTCACCTGAGAATAAACATGCTTTAAAACAAAAATGTTGGTGAATTATAGGTTTAACCTATATATATCAAATCGTAACAATAGACCACAAGATTTCATATTTCAATACACAACCCATACATAGAGATAAAAATCATTCATATGGTGAACACCTGGTAACCGACATTAACAAGATGCATATATAAGAATATCCCCATCATTCCGGGACACCCTTCGGATATGATATAAATTTCGAAGTACTAAAGCATCCGGTACTTTGGATGGGGTTTGTTAGGCCCAATAGATCTATCTTTAGGATTCGCGTCAATTAGGGTGTCTGTTCCCTAATTCTTAGATTACCAGACTTAATAAAAAGGGGCATATTCGATCTCGATAATTCAACCATAGAATGTAGTTTCACGTACTTGTGTCTATTTTGTAAATCATTTATAAAACCTGCATGTATTCTCATCCCAAAAATATTAGATTTTAAAAGTGGGACTATAACTCACGTTCACAGATTTTTACTTCGTCGGGAAGTAAGACTTGGCCACTGGTTGATTCACGAACCTATAATAATATATACATATATATCAAAGTATGTTCAAAATATATTTACAACACTTTTAATATATTTTGATGTTTTAAGTTTATTAAGTCAGCTGTCCTCGTTAGTAACCTACAACTAGTTGTCCACAGTTAGATGTACAGAAATAAATCGCTAAATATTATCTTGAATCAATCCACGACCCAGTGTATACGTATCTCAGTATTGATCACAACTCAAACTATATATATTTTAGAATCAACCTCAACCCTGTATAGCTAACTCCAACATTCACATATAGAGTGTCTATGGTTGTTCCGAAATATATATAGATGTGTCGACATGATAGGTCGAAACATTGTATACGTGTCTATGATATCTCAAGATTACATAATATACAATACAAGTTGATTAAGTTATGGTTGGAATAGATTTGTTACCAATTTTCACGTAGCTAAAATGAGAAAAATTATCCAATCTTGTTTTACCCATAACTTCTTCATTTTAAATCCGTTTTGAGTGAATCAAATTGCTATGGTTTCATATTGAACTCTATTTTATGAATCTAAACAGAAAAAGTATAGGTTTATAGTCGGAAAAATAAGTTACAAGTCATTTTTGTAAAGGTAGTCATTTCAGTCGAAAGAACGACGTCTAGATGACCATTTTAGAAAACATACTTCCACTTTGAGTTTAACCATAATTTTTGGATATAGTTTCATGTTCATAATAAAAATCATTTTCTCAGAATAACAACTTTTAAATCAAAGTTTATCATAGTTTTTAATTAACTAACCCAAAACAGCCCGCGGTGTTACTACGACGGCGTAAATCCGGTTTTACGGTGTTTTTCGTGTTTCCAGGTTTTAAATCATTAAGTTAGCATATCATATAGATATAGAACACGTGTTTAGTTGATTTTAAAAGTCAAGTTAGAAGGATTAACTTTTGTTTGCGAACAAGTTTAGAATTAACTAAACTATGTTCTAGTGATTACAAGTTTAAACCTTCGAATAAGATAGCTTTATATGTATGAATCGAATGATGTTATGAACATCATTACTACCTTAAGTTCCTTGGATAAACCTACTGGAAAAGAGAAAAATGGATCTAGCTTCAACGGATCCTTGGATGGCTCGAAGTTCTTGAAGCAGAATCATGACACGAAAACAAGTTCAAGTAAGATCATCACTTGAAATAAGATTGTTATAGTTATAGAAATTGAACCAAAGTTTGAATATGATTATTACCTTGTATTAGAATGATAACCTACTGTAAGAAACAAAGATTTCTTAAGGTTGGATGATCACCTTACAAGATTGGAAGTAAGCTAGCAAACTTAGAAGTATTCTTGATTTTATGGAACTAGAACTTGTAGAATTTATGAAGAACACTTATAACTTGAAGATAGAACTTGAGAGAGATCAATTAGATGAAGCAAATTGAAGAATGAAAGTGTTTGTAGGTGTTTTTGGTCGTTGGTGTATTTATTAGATATAAAGGATATGTAATTTTGTTTTCATGTAAATAAGTCATGAATGATTACTCATATTTTTGTAATTTTATGAGATATTTCATGCTAGTTGTCAAATGATGGTTCCCACATGTGTTAGGTGACTCACATGGGCTACTAAGAGCTGATTATTGGAGTGTATATACCAATAGTACATGCATCTAAAAGCTGTGTATTGTACGAGTACGAATACGGGTGCATACGAGTAGAATTGTTGATGAAACTGAACGAGGATGTAATTGTAAGAATTTTTGTTAAGTAGAAGTATTTTGATAAGTGTCTTGAAGTCTTTCAAAAGTGTATGAATACGTATTAAAACACTACATGTATATACATTTTAACTGAGTCGTTAAGTCATCGTTAGTCGTTACATGTAAGTGTTGTTTTGAAACCTTTAGGTTAACGATCTTGTTAAATGTTGTTAACCCAATGTTTATAATATCAAATGAAATTTTAAATTATTATATTATCATGATATTATCATGTATGAATATCTCTTAATATTATATATATACATTAAATGTCTTTACAACGATAATCGTTACATATATGTCTCGTTTAAAAATCATTAAGTTAGTAGTCTTGTTTTTACATATGTAGTTCATTGTTAATATACTTAATGATATGTTTACTTATCATAGTATAATGTTAACTATATATATATCCATATATATTTCATCATATAGTTTTTACAAGTTTTAACGTTCGTGAATCACCGGTCAACTTGGGTGGTCAATTGTCTATATGAAACATATTTCAATTAATCAAGTCTTAACAAGTTTGATTGCTTAACATGTTGGAAACATTTAATCATGTAAATATCAATCTCAATTAATATATATAAACATGGAAAAGTTCGGGTCACTACATGTTGAAGACTTTTATGATCTGTAAACACCGTGAATTTAATTTGGTTGAGGTAATGTCTCCACATCTTCAATGCGAATACCACAGCTCCTAACTCCAGGTCATATGTGGTATAGTTCTTCTAGATGCATAGGCGATGACCTTTTTACGTTGCATTAAAACACACCCGAAACCTTGATTTGAGGCATCACAATAGACTACAAAGTCATCGGTGCCATCAGGTAATGATAGAATCGTGGATGTGGTCAATTTATCCTTTAGAACCTTAAATGCAAATTCCTGTTCTTCGGACCACTCAAATTTCTTCCCTCTATGAGTTAGCTTGGTGAGAGGTTTGGCTAGAATAGAAAAGTCTTTTATAAACCTTCGGTAATAACCAGCAAGTCCTAAAAGTTGGCGAATATGTTTGGCACTCTTAGGCACTTCCCAGTTTCGAATGTCAGTGATTTTTGCCGGATAGACATGTATTCCTTCACTATCAACTACATGTCCGAGAAATTGTACGGTTTGCAGCCAAAATTCACACTTGGAGAACTTAGCATACAGTTGTTCCTTCTTTAAGAGCTCTAGAATCAATCGCATATGTTGCTCATGCTCTTTCTTGCTCTTGGAATAGATTAGAATGTCATCGAGGAAAAAGATCATGAATTGGTCAATATAAGGTTTGCATACATGGTTCATAAGATCCCTGAACACAGCAGGAGCATTGGTTAAACCAAAAGGCATGACAAGAAACTTAAAGTGTCCATAACGAGTTCGAAAAGCAGTCTTAGAAACGTCAGCTTCATTGACTCTCAATTGATGAAAACCCGACCTAAGGTTAATCTTCGAATAGATGCTTGACACTTGCAGTTGGTCAAATAGGTCATCAATACGCAGGAGTGGATAACGATGGTTAGCTTTTTGAGTTCTCGGTAATCAATACACATTCTCAACGTGCCACCTTTCTTCTTAATGAAAAGAATAGGTGCTCCCCACGGAAACAAGCTAGGACGAATGAAACCATTCTCCAAAAATCCTTGGAGTTGATTGTATAATTCCTTCATTTCGGATGGAGCTAAACGGTATGGTGCCTTTGCAATAGGTGCAGCACCGGGAGTCAAATTAATTTGAAACTCAACCTGTCATTGGGGAGGGAGACCCGGGAGTTCGTCAGGAAATACTTCGAGAGAGTCTCTAACCATCGGTACATCTTCAATGCATTTCTCTTCCGGTTCGACTTCCTTAACATGAGCTAAGATGGCTTGATATCCCTAGAGGAATACTAACGGTTTTATCGAAGCATAGGATTCTCGCTCTCATTGGGGCTAAAAAAATCCATTATAAATGCATCAAAACTTCGTAACTTGATCGGAAATAATTTAATGTATTCATAAGTATGAGGTAGTTTAGTTAAAATGAGTTCTTCGTATATCTTCAAATCAGATGATGATTATCCTTCATGTAATCACATTGAGATTTTCGAATAAGTGGCTTGGAAATTTTTCTTTGATTCACTTTCTATTCCATATGTCATGATATTGGAATTTCTATATGAATTACCATAACATAATCACATTGATCAGGCGTCATTATGTTTCACTAATTCAAACTTCCTTTCCAAGGTCACTTCATATGGTTAGGATATGTGAGCAACTACAAAATTTTTATTTATTAGAAAACTTTCTAGGGACTTAAAGTTCAATTGCCTTTTAAAGAGTTTATAACCTAAAACGTTTCCTAACACACTAAAGATTGCATGGAGGGAATCTTCATAAGTCTAGAAGGACATTTTCTGGTTCGCAAACCAAGGCATCACGGTACGTATTATAACAACAATGTTATGTACATGACCGTAATAAATGACATGGAAAATGTCGGGATATTCAGAAGTCATAAATGACATCCTTAGGAAAGGAAGCAGGGTATCCAGAGGGATGTTAAGTAGAGATATAAGGGCAAGATAAAAAGAAACGTATAGTAAGGAAGCACTAAAAACTATGGCATGAATATGAACAAGTAAATGCACTTAAGCTAAGCCAGGAAAGGTTATAGTCCTATAGATTACTAAGGCATCTAACTAACACATAAGGCACACATAAAATGTAATCCTGGTTCTCTATAACAACCTAGCTCTGATACCACTCTGTCATACCCCCTAATAGGGTCGGGGTAAATATGACTTCACAATATCACAACACAAGTATGTATAAACGAGAACAATTCTAAATGAGATGTTTTATAACAAAATTTGAATTTACAGTGGAAACATAATAATGTTATAAGTCTAATATGTGGACTCCAATGCAACGGCTAACTAAGCATCATAGGGCAGCACACAAGCTAATCTTCACCTGAGACAAACATGCTTAAAATGTCAACACAAAGGTTGAGTGAACATCATAGGTTTTACATTAATAATAAGTTTTAGACCACAAGATTTAATTCAAAATATCAAAATATTCAATATGCCATGAGTTATAATATCGAACTAAACATTAACCCCTGACACTGTACAGGTGTCGGCAATCATTATTATGTACCCCCTTGACGATCACGCCAGTGGGTAAAGACGTTACTCTTAATAGGCCTACTCACAATAATTAAGCTTGCAAAATTTCAATTCCAGCAATTAACGATATTATGGCATGGATTTGCATGTAACAATAAATACATGTTTAACAAAAGTGTCACGAAATTGCATATCAAATAGTTTAGGCACTTGTGTCTAAATTGTAAATCATTTCAAAAGCAAGCATGTGTCTCACCCCAAAGTTTATAAAACAGTTAACAAATAGTAGAAAGAGGGGCTATGAAGTTCACATTAGTAGCAAGTAAGTAATTCCACGCAAGATGTAAGAACGGTGTATGTGTTCAGAGATCTCAACCTAGAGATATAACGTTTGATTAGTTAATGTCTAATAGACATAAAGTTTATTTATTAATATAGCAAACTATATTAACAGTGACGGTTTTCTAGAAAAGTTACTATTTCTCAAAAGTTTATATATTTGGAAACCTACTATTTATGGAAAGCTTCCACTTATAGTAAGCTTCTAGTTTAAGAATGTTCGGGTTATAATTCTTAACAAAAGATATTGTGCAATCTCGTCCAAACTTCGTTGCTAACATGAAAGTCAATCGAATGATCTATTGTTATCGAGCGGCCCAGGACTCTTGACCAGAATCTAAGTCTTGGCATTCGAGATCCACAAGCGTGTCCCATAATGCAACAAGGATCACCCTAGGCCACAAGTAGCGGTGAGGTTCGTATATTTTGTACGTTATCTTTTGATTATAACCTTCATGTTATAGGTGTATAGATACGTTAATATGTTTTTATTATACTTATTAGTTTATTTGTGTAACTAGTATAATACTAATTAATATTCAGTTTCATTTAAATGTTATAATAAGTATTTAATATTATACTTAGCTTTTATTATTAATTATGTAATAAATATAATTATCATGTTTCTTTATTATCACTTTTATTTAATCCTTTTAATCTTATCACTTTTTATAATAATTTTATAACATTATATTTAAGTAACCTAAATAAGTTCTAAGTCATTTAACTCTTATCTTATCTACTTTGTATTTTTAACTCTTTAAATCATTATTATCTTTTAAACTTTTATAGTTATCTTCCTATTATAATTAATAACTTTACTAGATAATATTTTATTTAAGTTTTATCCCTTTTTCATACTATCCTATTAATATTATATTTAATAATCATATATTAGTTTAGATTAGTTTTATATTTTCATTAACAAAATATTTTATCATCTTAAAGGTTTATGAGATCAAACAAATGTTTCTAACTATTATAATTTTTATCTTAATACGTATATCATAATCATCATTCTACTAATCATACTTAATACTCTTAATCATCAAAATCATCATTATCTTAATCATACTTATATTCATATAATCATACTTTTAACATATTCATTAACCTTAATTCTTCAAGCTATACTTATTATTATTATTACATATAAACAGAATTATTTTTATCATCTTCATGTGTTCTTAATCTTTACTCATTACATCACTCTTTTTAAACATAATATATACTTATAGCTTTAGAGAATTGAAACAAATAAAAAGTATGATTAGTTTATAGATTTAGGGATACCTTAGGTGTGGTTCTAAGCAAGAAAAAGTAACGTTTTGATGATGACAGGAACCGAACAACAGCAGCCCCAAAACATGAGCAAATAATGACCAAAAAGTGGTGGTTTGTGGTGGAGGTTGGCAGCGGACAGCAGCAGCAAACACATAGTTGCAGTAGGCTGTTTTGCAGCCTGTTTCGGTGGGTCTTGAGCTGTTTTGTCCTGTAGGAACAACAACCAGGAACGGCAGAACAAGGGGGTGTTTGGTGGCGGTTTATAGCAGCAACAAGGCTGCAGTTTGGGGCTGAAAATAGCAGCAGGAAACCTGCTGTTGGTGGCTGTTTTTGGAGCTGGTGGTGGTCGGATAAGTGGTGATGGTAGGCTACAGAAGACAGCAGATTGGGAGGTTGTGGTGGGTGTTAAAATTGCCGAACAAAAAGAGAAGAGGGTGAGAGATTTGTGAATTAAGTGAAGTAAATTGTGAATGAGTTTAAGGGAGGTCTTGTGATCTTTTTATAGTGCAAGCATTAGAATTATAATCACATTAGATTACTAAATGATAAGCTTATAGGAAGGATTAGATTTGGTTTCAAATTAGGATTAGACTTGAGGAGGTGGTGACTAGAATAAGATTAGGAGTCTTGGTGCTTTTTTTTCTTTCTTTCTTTTGATGGACGACTTCCATTCCCATATTTACTATTTTTATTATTATTTTTTTAATTTTGGCCACATTTATATATATGTATTATATATATATATATATATTTTTTTTGTTATAAATACATTTATTTAGAATAAGTGTTATTTAATTTAATTAATGTTTTTTTTAATTTTTGTGCATGACTTGTATTTATTTTATTTAGTACCCAAACGTTTTAACATTTATATAAATGTTATTTTTTTTCAGTACATATAGATTAATAGTTATATTATTACAAAGAGGCAAAAATTTTAATTAGCAGTGAGTGTCGACTAAAAGTTTACTATTTGGTCAATGTTTTGCTAAATAGAAATTTATGAGCACACAAATATCCTAAGGGCATTTTGGTCATTTCAGAACAGAAAAATGAGGGTTGTCATATAAGGTGAGTGTAAATATATTATGTACGTATGTATGCATAGGATGGGTGCAGGTGGGGTAGAGTGATCTTTGGGCGTTCGGGTTCACTTTACAAGTGCGTGGGATGATGGACTCTATGAGTTTTGGGTCCATGTGGCACGTTTGTGCGTTTTGGGTTTCCACCCTTGGGGTAGTGAATCTCGGGCGTATTGGATTTACATTGACAAGTAGGTCAACCCCGTTGATGTTGTTAAGGTGATTTGGGTAGTGATTCTCGTGTAGTTCGGCTTCACTTGTGAATCTCGTGTAGTTCAGATTCATAATGACGCGTGTAGTTCAGACGTTCCCATTGTTGTTGTTGCGGCCTAGGGTAGTGATTCTCGTGTAGTTTGGCTTCACTAGTGCATCTCGTGTAGTTCGGATTCACAATGTTGTGTGTGGTTCAAACATCCCTATTGTCGTTGAGATGGAGGTAGTGAATTGCGTGTGGTTTTGAATTCACTTAGGCACGTGTAGTTCGACCAACCTTCATGTGTTTGAGGTTAAGGGGTTAACCTCAGGAATTTTGGGTATACGTATATATATATATATATATATATATATATATATATATATATATATATATATATATATATATATATATATATATATATATATTGTTGTGTTGTAGCTAATCTTGTCGACTTGAAATGACGGTACGTAATGTATAGCTTGCTAGTTATACTTGGATGCGGTATGTGTTTATTATTTTTGTTGGTGATACGTATCCATTTTATGCATATGTATGTATATAGTATGTTTATCCTCACTAAGCTTTATAGCTTACCCTCTCGTTGTTTATATTTTATAGACTTGCATGGAAGAGGTGGCAAGGGTAAGCGCGGGGACTAGTGGATTATTGCAGGTTGCTTTAGAAGATTGCTTTTGGATTAGACTTAGGATTGGGTAGTGTTTTCCCAATCACCATGCTCGGTCTTATGTTGGAGTTAAACGCTTTGGGTTGAAAGTGTCTTTTGTTGTGTCAAACGAGTCTTAGATTGTTATGCCCATTTTGACACCTAAACTTGAGTAATATATAATTCAAGGTTGTTTAAACATGTTAAGTATTGGAAATGCTTGTGAACATAACTACGGTATCGTTGTTATCAGAATTAATGCGTTAAATAAAAGACAAATTTTTCCGGGTCGGTATAATAACGGGTTGGGTTGTTTCAACCGCAATATCGTCACTTCGTTATAACCTTTGGCCTAATAGGACATTAAGTGCATCACCGGCTCACCGGTCATCTTTAACCATCAATCACTTACGAGCAACGAGACCTGCTCATCCCGTAAGCTCATCAAACACGTGAAATTCATCACAGCTCCAGATTACACGTAACAAGAGCGGTGAAAATTCATTCGTCCTCCTTTATTTCATAAGAAGCATTTACCGCAATGCTCTAAAACTTTGACTTTCGCAACCGCCGATTTGAAATCACCCATCTATTACCATTGTAATCAATGCTGCTTCTAAGGGTATCTTGTGACGACCCGAAAATTTTCGCCCAAATTTAAACTTAATCTTTGTATGATTTTGACACGATAAGCAAAGTCTATTTAATTAAATCTCAAAATTTTTGAACTGTCTTCATGAAACCATTTTGACCTTTGACAATTCCCGACGATTCACGAACGATTGTTGTAACTAGATATATATTTATATATAACTATAAGTTTATATACTAAATTGAAATAACAAAATACAACTTAATCAATTGAGTTAAGTATGTAGAATGTTACACAAGATAAAAAGTTGTTATTAAAAAAATTGAAACTATATATAAATATATATAATTTATATGTATATTTATTATTATATTATATATATAAGATATAAATAATAAAAATTTAATAAAAAGATATTATTATGATTATTAAATATTACATAAGTAAATATATATATATATATATATATATATATATATATATATATATATATATATATATATTTATATATATAATTGTTATAATTACTTTCATTATTATTATTATTGATGTTAATATTAATATTAATATTTGTATTATCAATATTATATAATATATAGATATAAAAATTGAAAAATGTAACTTGTTATATCTTAATTATTACTTGTATTGTCATTAGATATTATTATCATTAAAAATCATTATTTTTATTATTATAATTAATAATATTATCATTATTATTACTATTATAACTATTATTAATTATTATTAGTAATATTTGTATTATTATTATTAATGTAGTTATTAATATTATTAGTATTTTTATTAATATTAATATTTATAATTATTAATTAATAATACAGAATTATAAAAAAAGCAGATATATATATAAATAAAAACTATTAGATGTCGATATCTTCTTTTATTTTTATTTATTTTTCTTCTTGATTCCTTCCTAATCGAATATTTTCATGTCGACAAATATCTGCTACGAAACAAGCTCAATCAAATCTGGTTACTGTCTTAATATCTCATTTACATTCTATATAATATCTAATGCAATTCCAGAAGAGAAAGAAATAGAAAAATAAAAAAAGGGCTCGATAACCTCTATTCGTGTTCTTGTTATTGAAAAACTCGAATTCAAACTCTATTTAAAAAAGTAATAATGCAGTTTGGTTAGGATTCGTTATTGTAAATTATCTGCAAAAGATCCTTCTCTAATTCTTCCTATTTAATTCGAATTTTTGAGTCAAACTTAATTTTTAAAAAGTCAACAAATTTGTTCATGAAGAAATTTGTAAGTGTTTCAATGTTATAGGTTCAATTGACGATTCTAATAGTTTCTATACATGATTAGAAAACTATTTCTTGTTATAATCGTTATCTAAAACGTTACCAAAACTCGAAATCAAAATTTTTTTTAAAAAAAATGTAACGACAGCAGGTATGTTGTTTGCATTTTTTTATTTTTTTATTTGTTTTTCTCTCGTTTCTAATAATATTAATATGTAATTTGTAATGTTAATTGTTTTTAAGTATCAAAATCTTTGAGAAAAATTGGAAATAAGATTTGGTCGATTAAATCTTGATGATGAAGAAGATGAATACACGTGTTAATATAATAGAAATTAAAAGGAGTATTATTCAGGAAAATAGAAATAGACGGATGGTTGAAGAGTGTGTTGGGTTAGCGGGAGGTCTCGGGCTTAGAGCCCGGCTTATGGCAACTATTTTTTTAAACTGTTTTTGAGGTAGTTATTAATTTCAAAAATCATATTTATTATTATTATTGTTATAATTATTATCATTAGTATTATCATTAATTTGATTATTATTATTAGAATTATTATTATTATTAATATCGAAGTTATGATAATTATTATTATTATTATTATTATTATTATTATTTATAGTTATTATTAATAACTAAATTATTATTATTATTAACATTAATACATGTTATATCATTATCATTATTAAGTTAGTTATTATTATTAACTATATTAGTATTATCATTTAGTATTATCATTACTAATATTATTATTTATAGTATTATTATTATGTTACTTTTGCTAGTAATATTATTAGGATTTCAAGAATACTAAAAATGTTAATTTATAATAAAAGGTGTTATGATGAAGATTAGGAAATTGATTATAATTATATGAATACATGTAGATTATGATTATGAATACAAATTTATATTAAAAGAAACTATAGTCATTAGTTTATAAATTAAACACGAAGGTTATGATTATTATAACTATGAATATACAGTTTTAATAATATTGTTAAGATTAAAAATATAGAAATTTTAGATATAAATATTATTATGAAAATTTTTAAAATCTTAACTAAAGTATGTTTTAAAAGAATTATTATAATTAATATTATCATAGTTATTTTAATACAACTTTGTATTATATTTATCAATATCATTATTAACATTATTATTATCACTTTTATCATTATCATATAGTATCAATATTATTACTAATATTAGTATTATCATAATTATTAATTTCAAACAAGTGATCCCCATATAAAACATATAATTAATTTAACTATATTAACAATTATATATATAAAATGGAAATATATAAATAATGAAACTTATAAATTATTATTATATATATATATATATATATATATATATATATATATATATATATATATATATATATATATATATATATATATATATATATATATATATATATATATATATATTACATCACTAATAATAATATATATTTATTCGATTACGATTATATATATTAATGAATATACAAATGATATAGGTTCGTGAATCAAAGGCCAACCCTGCATTGTTCAGTATCGTCGTATGAATATTTTTACTACAAAATATTGTATCGTGAGTTTCATTTGCTCCCTTTTTAAATGCTTTTGCAATATATATTTTTGGGACTGAGAATACATGCGTTGTTTTTTATAAATGTTTGACGAAATAGACACAAATAATCAAAACTACATTCTATGGTTGGATTATCGAAATCGAATATGCCCCCTTTTAGCATGGTAGCCTAAGAATTGGTGTTTATTATAATTGCCACCAATTGACTCGAATCCTAAAGATAGATCTATGGACCTTGACACATCCCATTCGGGTTACGAATGCTTTAGTACTTCGATTATCATATCCAATGAGAGTCTCGGAATGATGGGGATATTCTATATGCATCCTGTTAGTTCGGTTATCAAGCGTTCACCGTATGAATGATTTTTAATTCGCGGGTTACGCGTATTATTTTGTACTCGGGTTACGTGTACAATTAAATATCTGAAAATCTTGTGGTCTATTAAAATGATGAAAAATGAATGATTATGATAAACTAATGAACTCACCAACCTTTTGGTTGACACTTTTATGCATGTTTATTCTCAGGTATGAAAGAAATCTTCCGCTGTGCATTTGCTCATTTTAGAGATATTATTTGGAGTCATTCATGACATATTTCAAAAGACGTTGCATTCGAGTTGTTGAGTTCATCAAGAATGTTATTAAGTCATTTTTAGTTGGATATATTATGAAATGGTATGCATGCCGTCAACTTTCGATGTGATGAAAGTTTATCTTTTTAAAACGAATGCAATGTTTGTAAAATGTATCATATAGAGGTCAGAACCTCGCGATGTAATCAACTATTTTGAATCGTTTATAATCGATATGAACGGGTCCTTTAAGTTGGTATCAGAGCGGTGGTCTTAGCGAACCAGGTCTTGCATTAGTGTGTCTAACTGATAGTTGTTAAGATGCATTAGTGAGTCTGGACTTCGACCGTGTCTGCATGGCAAAAGTTTTTCTTATCATTTCTTATCGAGAATTACCTGCTTATCATCCTTAGGAAATTACCTACTTATCATTCTTAGTCTATACACATCTTACGGCATTGATTGCATGAATAGTGTATAGACAAAATTCATATCTTAGCGTATCTGCTAATTCATATCTTAGCATATCTATTACTGTAAACTTTGCCTGATATATTCCGTAACTTCCTCCGTAATCTATAAAATCTTTTGTTCAATATATATAGATATTCTATGTAATTAGAATACCATCCGATAGCCGAAAATTATTTCATATCGAAAAATCCTTTATTCAATCGTACGAAATGAAACTCGCCACTAGTTCAAGTCCCTCGGATTCCGATATGGAGTTTCACTCGAGCTCCAAAAGTAGTGTGACCAGAATGGATCAACCAACTAGCCATCATCTATTCTGGATGAATTGGGGATGGGTTCGTAGCCTACTAAATCATTGGAGACAAGAAGAAGGTGATCCCTTCATCCACCACATTTCCCTCTTGGCGAGGAACCTGAAGCACTTACCGGTGAACCTATCCGAAACACCATTTTCAGCCTCATTTCCAGGGTAGCTCGACACGATTATATTCTATCCACAATTCTAAACCTTATTCATCCGCTTGTTCAAACCGCCAATCATCCCGTAATAATAGAAAAAGTCAACGAACTTCGCGCTTGCGTAATCAATTTGGAGAATATGGTGCAAAATTTACCAGCTTTAGCAACATCACTGGCATCAACAGTACCACCAACAACCCAAGTTTCAACATCACACGCCTCAACATCTCATTATGTACTTTGAACATAATCATCGTTCTACGAATCGTTCTACATCATTTATCTTCGTTCTACATGACAATTATATAATTTCTAATGTTTTAGAGATTATGTGTTCTAGTTCTAACGATAAATCAAATGAGATTAATATCATATTAACTCATTAAATCCACGATTACATCTGAAGAAAATATATATGTATATATTTTTTCATAAAGATTGTAATTGAAAATTCTTTTGTACAAACTGTTAATGGTGAAAATATTTTAACGGGTAGGTAATACCTGAGGAATATTTAGATTTCACATTAATAAGTTACACTTTACATTCTTCAAAATTGATTCAACAGACATTTACTATCCTACTTACATCCACAGCTATACGTATCCGTTCACCGCAGAATAACCATTTTCATTCAATTTCATATTTGGATTATGACTTATCAAAATCCAACAAGTGGCTTAATGAAGAAAACATTGGACAAAAATAAAATTTGTTAGAAACAAACAAATTAACTATGAGAAATTTTGTTAAGAATCCACGCTAACAAAATCCTAGGTAACTGTTCCTAGCTAACTGTTAATTCCTTATTACATTTATTTATCGCAATTTTAATTCTTGCAATTTTATTTATCGTCATTTAATTTCTATTATTTATTTTACGCACCTTAAATATCGTCGGATAAATCGGGACACGTATACAATGTTTTGACATATCATATCGACGTCATCTATATATATTATTTGGAATAACCATAGACACTTTATACACGGTAATGCTCGAGTTAGTTATACAGGGTCAATATTGATTCTAAATAATATATATACTTTGAGTTGTGATCGAGTCTGAGACATGTATACAATGGGTCGCGATACTTATTAATTAATTCGCATATTATATATTAAACTATATATGAATTATTGAAATACTAACTGTGGACTACTAACATTGGACAATAAAAATGAATTAAAATATTGATTATAACATATGAAACTAAACATTTCTTCAAGTTTGCCACTTGATTTCATCTTAAACCTCATTTGTATCTTGACGATTATAATCTGCGATCACACCTTTCATGATTCTTGAAAATACCTCAATCAAGATGATGAACCAACCGCACTTCATCTATGGAAGAAAAGATTTATGCATAACTATGCTAATTCCTTTATTATTATTATTATTATTAATTATAGTTATTATTAATAAGTAAATTATTATTATTATTAACATTAATACATGTTATATCATTATCATTATTAAGTTAGTTATTATTATTAACTATATTGGTATTATCATTTAGTATTATAATTACTAATATTATTATTTATAGTATTATTATTATGTTATTTTTACTAGTAATAGTATTAGGATTTTAAGAATACTAAATATGTAAATTTATAATAAAAGGTGTTATGATGAAGATTAGGAAATTGATTATAATAATATGAATACATGTAGATTATGATTATGAATACAAATTTATATTAAAAGAAACTATAGTCATTAGTTTATAAATTAAACACGAAGGTTGTAATTATTATAACTATGAATATACATGTTTAATAATATTGTTAAGATTAAAAATATAGAAATTTTGGATATAAATATTATTATGAAAATTATTAAAATCTTAACTAAAGTATGTTTTAAAAGAATTATTATGATTAATATTATCATAGTTATTTTAATACAACTTAGTATTATTATTATCAATATCATTATTAACATTATTATTATCACTTTTATCATTATTATATAGTATCAATATTATTACTAATATTAGTATTATCATAATTATTAATTTCAGACAAGTGATCCCCAAATTAAAAAATATATTTAACTTAACTATATTAACAATTATATATATAAAATAAAAATATATAAATAATGAAACTTATAAATTATTATATATATATATATATATATATATATATATATATATATATATATATATATATATATATTACATCACTAATAATAGTATATATTTATTCGATTACGATTATATGTATTAATGAATATACAAATGATATAGGTTCGTGAATCCAAGACCAACACTGCATTATTCAGTATCGTCGTATGAATATTTTTACTGCAAAATATTGTATCGTGAGTTTCATTTGCTTCCTTTTTAATTGCTTTTGCAATATATATTTTTAGGACTGAGAATACATGCGCTATTTTTTTATAAATGTTTGACGAAATAGACACAAGTAATCGAAACTACATTCTATGGTTGGAGTATCGAAATCAAATATGCTCCTTTTTAGCTTGGTGGCCTAAGAATTGGTGTTTATTATAATTGCCACCAATTGACGCGAACCCTAAAGATAGATCTATGGACCTAGACATGTCCCATTCGGGTTACGAATGCTTTAGTACTTCGATTATCATATACGATGAGAGTCCTGGAATGATGGGGATATTCTATATGCATCCTGTTAGTTCGGTTATCAAGCGTTCAACACATGAATGATTTTTAATTCGCGAGTTACGCGTATTATTTTGTACTCGGGTTACGTGTACAATTAAATATCTGAAAAACTTGTGGTCTATTAAAATGATGAAAAATGAATGATTATGATAAACTAATGAACTCACCAACCTTTTGGTTGACACTTTTAAGCATGTTTATTCTCAGGTATGAAAGAAATCTTCTGCTGTACATTTGCTCATTTTAGAGATACTACTTGGAGTCATTCATGATATATTTCAAAATATGTTGCATTCGAGTTGTTGAGTTTATCAAGAATATTATTAAGTCATTTATAGTTGGATATATTATGAAATGGTATGCATGCCGTCAACTTTCGATGTGATGAAAGTTTGTCTTTTTAAAACGAATGCAATGTTTATAAAATGTATCATATAGAGGTCAGAACCTCGCGATGTAATCAACTATTGTGAATCATTTATAATCGATATGAACGAGTCCTTTCATATCTTACGGGCACCTTAAGTACAAAATGATCACACCTCACCGGGGTTGAACATTACACTAGCAGGTATGAAAAGGCACCTGACGTAGTGTCATTCAGACTCCCTCCACTATCTATCGAAATTTAGAAACTCGACCTTTAGATTCCATACACCCGATGTCACCCATCTCTCTACAATAATGACCCGAAGTCATACCTACCCGACAACCTTACGGTTTATTGTCTTATTAAAAGTTCCTAGCGATCACACGCTACCTGCTATTTTCACAAGGCCAAACAATATAACCTAACAAAACCTTTCGTCTAACACTAAAGAGATGCTTGGAAACACCAAGTCTTACACCCTTCAACACATCAAAACAACCACTACTATAATGGATATTCCATTAGGGATGTTACCCTATAATCCATAACACGCTAACACATGGACGCAATCATCTTCATACGGATCCCACTCCCATGAGTTTAACGACCCGAAGACTCCTCGATTCGTCAATTCCAAGGTGACTCACAACTAGAATTCTTACACGATTCTCTAACCACACACTCTACCGAGTGTAACCCAATACTACAATCGTTATACTTGTTGCATCCCATTACAAAATTCAAGTCCCCGTCGGACACACACGTACACATTAATAGGTCATCCTAGTTATGATGGGTAACTACAACCAATGACAATCTCAATAGTGCACAAACTACTTAGGGTGACTAAGCACGCACCAAACTCGTGAGTTCGCTCACTCACCTTAGCTAACCGAATACATCGTAACACTTCCCGACTCATAATGAACCCGATGTGACACTTAAAACATTACTGAATACATAGGAACCAATACACGATTCCTAATTCACCCCGAATCTATCCCGACCATGCTACGTTTCCTCCATTCGGTACTCTTCATTTCATGCTTGGTGACAAGATACACATTTGTAATAATGGTGATCAGTCACTATTACAATTGCGTATCATACCATTTTCACATGGTCACTGTAACATCCCTACTATTTCCGTTAAGCTTTGTTAACTGTCTGTTAAGTTATTTAACGGTACATACTTGAATTTTGTGTATTTAATTGAATTAAATGCATATTTAGTTCTTGGAGGACTACTATAATTAATATGGGAATATATTAATCAGGAAACTTATTTCGGATTTTGAAATACAAAGAAAACGATACAGTTTTATGAACTGCAAAAGATGTCTTTCGGGACTGCGAAATGTTTGGTTTTTAATTAAAAAATTATTTTATTATAATTATTATTAACTTTGAGAAAAACATATTTAATTTATTATATATTTAATGAATTAAACTTGGTGGGATGCGTTTTAACGGTCGGTAGACGTTCTGGGAATTCGGTACGGTTAACGACAACTAGAAACGAATCAAACTTAGTGAACTAACAAGCCAAAACATGGTATAATTCACTTTTAATAATTATTTTGATATAATTATTATGTTTCAAAAATACTTTTAATTTTTTTGAATTTTTTTAGATTAAAAACGCGAGAAATTAACGTTTAGCGATTCGTTGCGCGTTTTTGGTTAACGCAACTTAACAACACCTAACGGGCTATAGTATAAATGTGTCAACTAATTAAAATCAGCCCAAGTACCTCCTTATAAGCTCTAAGACCCGAAATTATACCTAATTTTAATCACACACAAAAGCTTATGGCTTCTCCTTCCTTTTTGGTTTACAAAAACAGCAGCCCCACACCCACTTAATGTCGACACCTACACACCATTCAAACACCATCAATTTTTGATTAATTTCTCTTGCAATCAACACGAAAGTGATAGCCTTGATCGTTCTCTACGCATTGGTGCTAGTTATGTGATGACCCGGGAATTTCCGATCCAATTTAAACTTAATCTTTATATGTTTCCGACACGATAAGTAAAAATCTGTAATGTTGAGTCTCGAAAGTTTTGAAATCTATATTCATGTAATCAGTTACCTTTGACTATTCCCGACGATTCACGAACTGCTGTGTGTAAATAAATATGTAAATATAATATATATATATATATATATATATATATATATATATATATATATATATATATATATATATATATATATATATATATATATATATATATATATATAACAACATTAATATATTCATTCAATATATATAACTAAAATGCAAATACAATATATATGTAAAATGTATAAAGATTAAATATTCAGTATATGTTATTATCTAATATATATATTTTTTTCTTTCTAAAAATAATAAAAATATAAGGTTATGGTATTAAATATAATTACAAGTAAAATATAGTGGTTGTATTAACACTAATAGTAATATTACTACTTTCATTATTATTATTAACATTAATATCAATATTAATAAAATTAGTATTATCATTAAATCCATTGAAATTATCATTATTATATCATCATGTCATTATTATTATATGTGTTTCAATTATTATAATTATTAATATAATTGTATTTTTTATTACTAATATTAATTATATATATATATATATATATATATATATATATCATATCAAATAATACAAATCTTTTAGCCATCGACATATGATCTTTTTAGATTGACTGCTGGGTTAAAAAAAAATATCTACATCAAGTAGTGCAATTCAGTTTCAAGTCTCTATCTGCTTTCTATGGTTTTGTATCTTACTTCCTGAATTGATTCTTAATGTCTCCACTGCCTTAATCTACATCTTAACTATACATGCATATACTTTTGCACAAGCACACGCAAAACACAAAACTCACTTCATCCCTTCTCTCGTTTCTCTTAACATTCGATTAAGATCATCTAATGAACGTTGCTCATCTTTTATTTATGTTTGAACCAACTCAAATACCAAAACCGTATGTACTCACTCTCTTGTTAATCGAAGACCACCAAGACAACTTCCATCACCTTTAGAATCACCACCACCGTAGACCTCTTTCAGCTACAAATATTAATCAATGTTTCTGTTTATTACCGGGACCAAAAGCAAACCTAAATCACCTTTAAACACCACCAAACTTTGACTGTAATACGATCCTGTGTTGCAGACCCAAACCACATAGACTTACTACTGTTTTAGTCGCGAGCAACAGGCTACAAGCATCTTCAACCTGACTTTTTATTTTTATTTTTGGACGAGCTCACCTTCCTTCCCTGATTGAAGAAACCACCAACTTCACTGCCCGATTATTCTGTTTCTTTATCTTTAAACAACACCCAGCGGTTGCTACGGTAACCTTATGTATATATTTTTCTGTGCAACCGTGAAATAACCACAACACCCATGATTCGATTCTTGCTACTGCTACTTCCTTTCTCCTGTTCAAAACTATGAATCAACAACTGGTAACTTCTATATGTTTCTTACTTTCGATCAGCTACTGCAGCATAAGTTGTGTTTCTTGCTGCCATTCATTCCTGTTTCCTTATCGATTGCCATTGTTACTACTTCCATAATTTTGTAAAAAAAAAAAGAATGATTGATGATGATTAAATGATCAAAAGATGATTGATGATCATAAATTATCGGTTATTATAATAATATTGATAAGTGGAATGATGAGCTGTAAATTAAATATTCTTGTTCCTATGTTACAGACGAACCCTACCACCACAATTATATCGTGCAAATTGATCATGTCGATGGGCCTAGTTACCCTAAGCATTTGCGCTGCCAAGTTTCTGCTTGTTGGGCCGTCTCCTGTTGTGTTCCTGGACCGAGGAGCAGATTTCATTTTCTGCTGAGCCAAGACCAGACCTACGTTGCTGCACGATCGATGTCTTACTCGCCTCTGTAAAATTCCTATTCGATTTTATTTCTTCTACTGTTAAAACCCTTTGACAGTAATGATACGAGCATGATGATGTTGGAGTAAAAAAAATATATATATATACGGTGGTGGTGAATGATGATTATGACAATGATTATGATAATGATGATGATACGGGTTTAATGTCTATAGATAATAAAAAGAAAATCGCTATTATGAATTTGTTTGAAGTTTGATCGGTTAAGTTATTTTGGAAGAAGGAGAAGAGATAGGAAACAGACTAAATACGGGTTATATAAAGTTTGTGTCTGATTTAATCAGAAAGACAGAAATGGTGCAAGGGTTGAGAGGTTGTTTGGGTGAGCGGGAGGTCGTGGGTTCGAGTCCGGTCCATGGCAATTCTTTTTAGAAAAAGCTTATAAGGGTATACACAATTTTTTATTTTTTTTTCTCTCTTTCTTTTCCATTATTATTATTATGATCATTAATATTATTGTTATGATTGTTATTATTAATTATTAATGTTATTATTACAATTATTATTACAAGTATTATTATTATTATTATTATTATTATTATTATTATTATTATTATTATTATTATTATTATTATCATCATCATTATTATTATTATTATTATATCGTTATTAGGAATATAAGTATTATTAATATCTTTTTTATTAATTAAAATTATCATTTTATTAAGAATTACATTACTAGTAAGATTATTATTTTTGTCATTATTATCATAATTAGTATTATTATTATTCATGATTAGTATTAGGTGTTATGGACAATATTATTGCTTTTACTATAAAAATAAAATAATTTATTGTTATTATTAAAGATTATCATTAACAATTTTATTATTAGTATTATCATTATTAATAAAATTATTATTATTATTATTAGTAAATCATTACTATCAAAACTATCATTTTAACAAATAATATATAAAACATATTATATATATATATATATATATA
Organism: Rutidosis leptorrhynchoides; assembly: GCF_046630445.1. Lineage (NCBI taxonomy): Eukaryota > Viridiplantae > Streptophyta > Magnoliopsida > Asterales > Asteraceae > Rutidosis > Rutidosis leptorrhynchoides. The sequence continues at coordinate 193,344,351 of NC_092339.1, forward strand.
TATATATATATATATATATATATATATATATATATTGCATATAATTTAAGATATAATATATAGACAAAGAGATACAAATTCTGTATAAACTACAACACTAAATATATAAATATTATATAATTAATAGATGTAATTATTTGATTACTATTATATGTATTAATATACATAATTAAATATAGGTTCGTGAATCCGAGGCCAACCCTGCATTGTTCAATATAGTCATATGTATTTTTACTACAAAATACAATACGGTGAGTTTCATTATTCCCTTTTTAAATGCTTTTACAATATATATTTTTGGGACTGAGAATGCATGCGCTTTTATAAATGTTTTACGGAATAGACACAAGTAATCGAAACTACATTATATGGTTGAATGATCGAAACTGAATATGCCTTTTTTTATTAAGTCTGGTAATCTAAGAATTAGGGAACAGAAACCCTAATTGACGCGAACTCTAAAGATAGATCTATCGGGCCCAACAAGACCCATCCAAAGTACCGGATGCTTTAGTACTTCGAAATTTATATCATGTCCGAAGGAGGATCCCGGAATGATGGGGATATTCTTATATGCATATTGTGAATGTCGGTTACCAGGTGTTCAATCCATATGAATGATATTTTTGTCTCTATGCATGGGACGTATGATTATGAGAAATGGAAGTATGAAATCTTGTGGTCTATTAAACTAATGAACTCACCAACCTTTTGGTTGACACTTTAAAGCATGTTTATTCTTAGGTACGAAAGAAATCTTCCGCTGTGCATTTGCTCATATTAGAGATATTACTTGGAGTCATTCATGACATATTTCAAAAGATGTTGCATTCGAGTCGTTGAGTTCATCAAGATTATTATTAAGTTAATTATATTTGGATATATTATGAAATGCTTTACATGCCTGTCAACAGTCGATGTAACGAAAGTTTGTCTTTTAAAAACGAATGCAATGTTTGTAAAATTTATCATATAGAGGTCAATTACCTCGCGATGTAATCAACTGTTGTGAATCGTTTGTAATCGATATGGACTTCGTCCGGATGGATTAGGACGGGTCCTTTCAAGTTAATTCTATTCTAGAGGTATAAATCATTAACCCTAATTTTATAAATCTGATTTTATTTGATTACATAGTTTTTGTTGGTCTATTGCTCAATCCTACGTGTGTATGCATGATATTAGTCTTTAATTTGTTCGGTTTGTGTGTTTTGATTGAATCCCGAATTTAAAAGGCATGCTACTTATATTGTAATCAAGGTTTTTGTAAATGAAAAGTATCTAGATGAAAAGATATAAAAATAATTAATAACTTTTCTTGCAGGAATCGCTTGATTTCCTTATGTTATGCTCTGGATATGCTTATTTGAATTTTTGACATGTTTATGTGCTTTAATTAGAAATCTGCGATTTGTTTGTTATGAATTAGTACATGAACTGAATACCATTGGATAGATAATTGATAAACACTCAATTTGGACTATGATATCATGTCATTTGGATTTGTAAATCTAGTTTTATGCTTACTTAACCGTATACGATAAAACTTGCTAATCAACACTGGTAAACGACCATTTAACTTGATTTTGGGAGAATAAGCTTTCGTATTTTGAAAATTTCATAAAGACTACTTAATCTTGAATGTAGATCATGTGTGCTAATTTTCTCTAGATGTCTCTAGATCATGTTAGCATCTGAAAACTCTATACGCTATGTGATTTATGGGTGCTAAAACAGTAGGTCTGAATTCTGTCTAAATCAGAAAGTCCGACTTGATTGGAAAAACTGTACAGATTGCCTACATGAAATGCTTAGATCTTTTAATAGATTAAAATTTGAGATATTTTTGATAATCTCCCACTGGTCAAGTATGATTTACATTTTACTAAAATAAATGAGATTTTTCGTAAAACTGGTGCACTTATAAAAATTGAACTGTAAAGATATGCATGCTACGTGAGTTCTAGTAATCGTATGATAGTGTGATTGGTCTTGTTAGAAAGATTATGACATGTACTTATGATCTGGAGTTTGTCATATTTTCATGACTTATAATTTGTGAATAATGCTTGTTCGTTTGCATGACTTTTATGAACACTTACGGTAACCGAACTAGAAAATGCGCTAAACGAAGGTCTAAAACTTACGAGTTGACCTTGATTGGACTATGTGATATCATGAACATGACCTACTGATGTATTTGACTTAGGTTGACCAACTTAACCAAGTTTGACTTTTGTTTGACTTGCATGAACTAGTTGACTTTTACTATACAAGTGCGTCAGTCTGAGCAATAAGACAACTGTACTATGGATCAACTTCTATATTGAAATAGACTTATGTAACTATATATTGACATATCTGGCTTACATTCCTCGATCTTAGTTAACCGACAACTCGTTTCTTGTGCAAAACTTTCAAGTACACTCAAGGTGAGTCTATAGGGATGGATCCGTTAGGTCGAATTATAGGGACGAATCTGTTAGGTCTGACAGCACCCAATGAACGGGTGCTTATTACTTCGTAATTTATACGCTTGATCAGTGTATGCTATCATATGGTAAAGGAAGTAGCGTAGCGCTTAGCAATTCGTAGGTTAAAGCTTTATATTCAAGTGCTCATGACAGACGTATAAACTTTTTACAATACTTGGGTTGTATGCAGAAAATGTCATGGTCTAAAACAAAGAATCATTACTCTGAATAATGTTTTTCAGACTCTCTTTGATGTTACTTAAACCTATGGTTTACAAACATTTAATACATGACATGGTACTGTCAACAACTATTCGAAATGGGACACATTATTGTCTACAAACTTTTGATATGAAACTTCGTGGTCTCATATGTTACATTTAACTACTTAAATTTGTGTTTACAAGCAAGAGAAACAAAACCTTTTTGATGTCATACACACTTGAAACTTGACATCGTTGTTTACAAACAATTTAAAACTTGACATTTGCTGTCTCCAACATTTCGTATTAAACCTTGGTTGTTTTGTGCTGATAAATGTTAATGATGCACATAAACTGCACATCTATATGCGCCATATCAGATCAGCGCACGTCGCCCCATATAAATCGTGCGGGCTCATTTCTTAAGCTTACTAGCACGCCATCTCGTCATGCTCTAACAAAGAACTCATAAACATCAATCACACAGCTTTCACAAACAGTGTCATATTAGGAAACATATAAAGCTAGAAAGGTACTATGGCGACACAAAAGAAGAAAGGACACATGTGGCTGCACGATGCGATATATGTACGTACTGAGCTAGATAATATCCTGGGATCATTATTCATGTTAATTACTTTTGTTAATATCTTAAAACGTATTATTAATTGCTGAATCACTTAACTTGATCCTCGAATGCTTTTATGAACGTTAGTGTCACTTGTCATTTAGAACGAGCTACGTACTTGGTACACGTTAAACTTTTGTCATAATTGGAGCGTTATGACTACTTAATCATAATTGTTATTTTTTAATGACAATTACTTGGCTTGATGGTTTCTTAATTACACTTAGTGTTTACTAATGCACACTAGTTAGTCTTAATGGACTTAGCACCTTAATGCACCTAGTTTATTAAAGTCCCACCCTACTCAACTTAATGGACTCATTTTAGTGGGCTAGTTAATGGATTAATTAGCCCATGTAACATAAGACAAAACCCATTTAATATTAAGACAAAATCTCTAAGCATGCTTATGTACCTTCTTACAACATTTAACCTCATTCTACCATGCCACCCAACATGTGTGACAACCCAAAAATTTTCGACCAAATTTAAACTTTATCTTTATATTATTCCGACACGATAAGCAAAGTTTGTTAAGTTGAATCTCAAGAAGTGTAAACTGTATTCATACATTCATTTAACCTCGACCAAATTCCGACGATTCACGAACAATTGTTTGTAGATAAATATAAATGTATATTTTAAATTTATTTGTTTCAATATATATAATTAATATACTTATCTATGTATTAAAATTTGATAAAACATAAATATAGATATAGTAATTTGAAAATATATGTATATGAATTCTATACATAAAAGTTATTATATGTATGTTATAATATATATAAAATTTATAAATATTAAATATTCAATATATATTATTATAATAGTAAATATTACAAAATTTATAATATGTAAGGTTAATATATTAAATTTTATTACAAGTTAAAATAAAATTGCTATAGTAATATTATTATTTACTTCCAATATTAATATCAATATTTATATTATTAATATTATTATTTTAAAGACATAACCTATAAATATGAAAATTGATATAAATTGATATATTATTATTACTTATATTATTATTATCCTTATTAGTTAGTATTATCATTAATTAATATTCTTAATATATTATATATAATATATATAGACTGAAATATATACGCAGATCTTAATTTCATTATCTCCATTCATCTTTTTCTTCTTCTTCTGTTCTGCTCGTGACATCCTGTCCACCACGGTCATCACTACAAAACTACCTTCGATCAATATTTATTGCGGCATCAATCATTCACTGCACGCTATAAATTCTTTATTATTATCTGATTAATTAGAGAGAAAATGAAGAAACATATATGCTTCCTCTGCTCGCGATAAATTGCAGGCAATAGCTCAAATCCAACTCAATTATCATAACCTAATAATGCAGATGTGTTAGGAATCATATAGTTGAACTATCTGTAAGTTTTCAACTTTTAATTACTCCGTTTGTGTATGAATTTGGAGGTCAAAGTTCAAAAATCAAAAAATCAACCGTTTCCTTGAAATTCAAATTCGTAATCTGGATAATATTTCTGGTAAAATTGATAATTTGCGATGATTCTGTGAATGATTTATTGCATATTTCATGTAGTGATTATAATCTACAAGTGTTAGGAAATTTGAATAAATGTTTGGAGTTCATCATCTTCACCCCCAGGTTTCTTGTTCTTGTTCATGAACGATTAAACCCAAACACCATCCAAAACTGATTTTGTATATTTCTGTTTCGATTAATAACCAAATCGAACACCCTTTGGTCACTTACTGTAGTGTAGCTGCTGCTACACTTATAATTCTGTTTCTTATTATAAAGCATCACCAAAACACCTCATTTGCTGCTACATATGTTTTTCTATTCAACCTCAAACCGCCAACATCAAGTGATTACTGCAACTGCTAACATTTTCTGTTTTTCCAACCAATCATCATAATCACCACTACCTTGTTTCGACTGCTGTTATGTTGCAACTGCTTTTTGGTTTTCTGTTATAGTAGTGTGTATCAAGATTATGATGTTAAACGTTTATGTTGATGAGTCGGTGTTGAATGATTTTAAGGATACAGTAATAGTGATGAAGGTGTTAGTGAGTGACTGTTTATATATAGATAATGATGGTGATAATGAATAAGATTATGATGATACATATATGATTCGATGAGTTAAGGTTATGACGACGGTTATGTGGTTAATGATATCGAATGAAGTTTGGGCTTCATGACCCATTAATCAAATAACGGGCTGTTTATTGAACTCACAAAAACCCACATCGATTACATGGGTTTACTAATTGGGCTTAAGAAATTGTTATTGGACCGAAAGGTATTATTTTTTGTTGGGCCATTTAGGATTTAGTTGGATATGCTTGTTGGGCTAAAACAAGGGCAAATGGGATAGTAAAACAGTTTTAAGGGCTAATTCATTGAGGTAGTTTACTTATTACTCATTTATTATTATTATTATTATTATTATTATTATTATTATTATTATTATTATTATTATTATTGTTATTATTAGTTATTATTGTTATTAGGTTATTACTAATATGAAGAACATAATTATTAGTATTGTTAATAAAATTAATATTATTATCATTATTGTTAGTATTAGTAATATCATCATTATTATTAATATTATTATTATTATTATCATTTCTATTAAAATTATTTTCCTTAGTATTAAAATAATTAATAAAATTATTGTTATTATTATTACTAACATTGATATTAAAATTAACATTATTATTATCATTTAGGTTATTATTGTTAGTATCATTATTGAAATTATTATTAATACCATTTGTATGAAAAATTAGCATTATCAAAAGTATCATTTTTATTATCACTATTATTGTTATTATTACAAATAAATATTGTTTTACAAAAATACATTACAAATATATATTAATATTGTATTACTAAATTTTTATGACATTAAGTAAGCTATATATAAAATATATTAATTAATATAAATATATATTTTTATCATATATAAATCTTGAAATAAATTTCTATTTGTAATATATTATGATAAATGATAAATATTATATTATTAAACTACATTAATAAGTATTTACTATATTAATATTAATAAATATAATTTAGAAATAAATATTAACTACCTAAAATACGTAGGATAAATATAACTTAATTAGTAATATGATATGTAAATTATTAATATATCAACTCGTTAGTTGTTATTATATGTTTTAATATATATAATTAATATAGGTTCGTGAATCCGAGTCCAACCTTACACTTGTTCAATGCCATCATATGCTTATTTACTACGAAATACAATATTGTGAGTTTCATTACTCACTTTTTATATATATTTTTGGGACTGAGAATAAATGCGCTGTTTTTATGAATGTTTTACGAAATAGTCACAAGTAATTGAAACTACATTCTATGGTTGGATTATCGAAATCGAATATCACCCCTTTTAGCTTGGTAACCTAAGAATTAGGCATACGAGAGGTTCTGTTCCTAATTGACCCGAATCCTAAAGATAGATCTATTGGGCCTAACAACCCCCATTCAGGTTATGGATGGCTTTAGTACTTCGAGATTATATTATACAGACGAGAGGTTCAGTTTGGGGATATTCTATATATTAAATTTAATGTTGGTTACCAGGTGTTCAATTCATATGAATGATTTTATCTTTATGCAGATGAGAGGTTCTGCTTATAAATGTGAAAATATTATGGTCTATTAAAATTATGGAAATGATCGATTATGATAAACTAATGAACTCACCAACCTTTTTTGTTTACAATTTAAAGCATGTTTATTCTTAGGATTGAAAGAAATCTTTCGCTGTGCATTTGCTCAATTTCAAAAGACGTTGCATTCAAGTCGTTGAGTTCAGTAAAGATTATGATTAAGTAATTGACAGATTAGATCATTTATAGTTAGATATAATGAAATGGTATACATGTCTGTCAACTTTCGATATAATGAAAGTTTGTCCTTTAAAATGAATGCAATGTTTGTAAAATGTATCATATAGAGGTCAACTACCTCGCAATGTAATCATATATTATTGTATTCGTTCTTATGGATTAGGACGCATCATTACATGTGGTATCAGAGTGGTGGTCTTAGCGAACCAGGTCTTGCGTTAGTGTGTCTAACTGATAGATATTAAGATGCATTAATGAGTCTGGACTTCGACCGTGTCTGCATGTCAAAGGTTTTGCTTATCATTTTTGTCGAAAATTATCTGCTTATCATCTTAAGTCTAAACGCATTTTAATGCATTCATTGCATAGATAGTGTATATATAAAATTCATATCTTAGCGTATCTACTAATTCGTATCATAACGTATCTGTTACTATAAACTCTGCCTAGCATATTCCAAAAATTACTCCGTAATCTACGAAATCTTTTGTTCTATATATATAGATATTCTAGGTAATTAGAGTATCATCCGATAGCCGGAAATCATTTTATATCGAACAATCCTTTATTCAATTATACGAAATGGAACTCTCCACTAGTTCAAGTCCTTCGAATTCCGATATGGAGTTTCACTCGAGCTCCAAAAGCAGTGTGACTGGAATGGATCAACCAATTAGCCATCATCTATTCTGGATGAATTGGAGATGGGTTCGTAACCTACTAAATCATTGAAGACAAGAAGAAGATGATCCCTGCCATCCACCACATTGCCCTCTTGGCGAAGAATCTGAAGCACTTACCTGCGAACCAGTCTGAAACACTATTTTCTATCTCATCTCTAGAGTATCTCGTCACGATTATATACTATCTTAGTTCTAGATCTTATTCATCCGCTCGTTCGAACCGACAACCACCCCGGTGTAATAGAAGAAATCAACGAGCTTCGCCCTCGGGTACTGGCTTTACAGAATATGGTGCAAAGATTACAAGCACCAGCACCGGCAGCAACAGTACCACCATCAGCAACATAAATAGAACCATCACCACCCCCAATAGTAACATCTGCATCCCACACCTCAACATCACAATCAGTTCCTCGAGCATCAACGTCATACGCACCATAGATACCAAGGAATACCAACAATAATAACCGATGAAGTATTGATTTATAACTTCATTAGGGAAACATTCTACGGTGATTATGTAATTTCTAAAGTTTAGAAATTATCTATCCTAGTTCAACCGTAAATCAAATGAGTTTAATTTAATATTAACTCATTAAATCTATGTTACATCTAAAGAAAATATACACATATATATATTTTCATAAAGACTGTAATAAAATTCTTTTGAACAAAATATTAATTGTGAAAGTTTTTTTTTTATTAACGGGTAGGTAATACCCGAGAGGTATATAAATTCGCAATTAATATGTTACATCCTTTGAATCTGATTCATCAATCAATAACCATACCCAATACTTTCTCAACAATATACATTCTTTCATAGAAATCAAAACAACCATACTCATTCAAATTCAATTACATATTATGATTTTGAAAACGCAGAATTCAATTTGAGATATAACCGGTATCATCACTCTTAGATTTCTACATCTTTCAAAGCTATACTTTGACTTCAAAACTGTACTAGAACATTAAATGTATATTAACGATTACAATCTGTGTTCAAACCCTTTGAAATTCCTGAAGACACTTCAAATAATTAACAATCGAGATGATAACCCAACCACATGTTACCCACAGTTATACAACTGAAAAACTCTCGAAACCAAAGTCATAGTTTAACACGTATCCGTGTCAGACCCTTTGGCATTTATTAGCTAAAATGACTTTTCAATTCCTTTCCCAAAGTAGTCAGTTTTGTCACAGCTCCAACAAGTCAACTTCGACTTTTCAGTCGAAACAACCTTATTATAACCTTGATATATACGTTGTCCTTTCGCCATCGTTACCGGGGAACCGTTTATATTCCACCACATTAGCAGTAAACTTATCAGCAACCGTAATGATCTAAGATTTTCAGAAAAATCATTATAT